>NW_028322190.1:305000-605000 GCF_061535455.1 Colias philodice | reverse complement strand
TAACGCCAAAATAATATTAGAAAAATAATTGAACGATTATCCCCAATAAATTTCAGGTAGCACGCACACAACTAAACGTTGCGGATGCTTATAGGTTTATTTCTCTATTCTGCCCTCCGGTTTCGCTTGGACATTACCGGGGTAACAATATTTTATAATTTTACATAGGTCCAATTTAAATTAAAAAAATATATACATATTTCTTTTTTTGCTATAAATATATTCTTAAACACTTTTCAATATTAAATGCCTTTTTTGCACGCCGACTTCAGATTCTGATAAAAATTCGCCATGTGACATAAAAACTGAATTCTCACACTGATAGCTTTTTATTTATACAATGTAACACAAAGAAGTATCGTCTTGTGGTAATCGGATTAGAACTTGAGCAAAAACCAAGTCGTATTTCCAATACTGCTTTGAAAGGTATTGCGCAACACTCGAGATTTTGCTGAAAAACTAAACAATAGAATTAGCTACAATCCTTTAAGGTGTAAAAGAAACTGTAATCGCATTATTTTCGCCGTTTTTGATGATATTTTTTCACATGATAATAATTCGTGTTCTTGAATTTTTATAAATGTTTGAGAAGTAAAGATGAGTTAGATACCTACTCAAAGAAAAAAAAATATTTAAGCAATAACCTTTTAATAAAGAGCTTCCTCTTTAATAATGTTTGACTATATTTAATATTGTACTGAAACCAGAATGTTGTCCTTTTCTTTCTTTACCCTGGATTATAAATAGTATTAAATTAGTAATAGAAAATAACTATATAATTTAAGAACTTAAAAACTTAAGAAAACGCCGTTAGTTCAGAAAGATTGATAAACCGATATCTGATAAACGTATAAATAATAAATATGTTAGTGCTGATAAGTGATAAGTATGAAATCTACATTTGCTTTATTTCAAAAGTTAACACGCCCACCAAGCCTCCAGGGGATAAGCTAAAATATACCAAAACTTTATTTTCCCATATTTCTGTTTATCTAACAGCTTATTTACCACATTTACCCAAAATAGCCTCTAGCTAACCTCAAGATTCAGTAAAAATCAACATTTAGTCAATCAAAAAATATTTTACAACAATAGAAGAGCACTCGAGGTTAATATTTAAGTGAATGGGCACAAAGGAGCACAGTTTTGCGTCCAAAAACTTTTACAACAATGATTCCGAGGCACCTGTCAAAAAGTCCCACAGAAACTCTCACGCCTACAAAAAAACGGGTTATTTCTTTATGCGGATAGATTTTTTCTTTATGTTTCAAATACAAAGTTTTTATTAGAAAAAGTACTGGAGACATGTTTTGAAGCTTGTTGGAGAGATGCCGCTATCAGCGTATGATCTGTGATTCTCAGTTGGATACTATACATTATAGAGTTTTGTACTTATTTTATAATACGTAGTTACATGTTTGCCGATAAAATAAGTAGATCATAATGTTGTTTATTGAAGCGAAATTCTTTTAACTTCGTATGCACCACTTGCTGATGAAACTCTATTTTTTATAAAATATTTGTCATTTTATCTATCATATACCGAAAACCTGTTAAATAGGCCATAAATTTTGTACTAAACGATGGTTTGGAAAGCTTTCAGTGTATTGTAGCTGTGCATAAGAAGCTTTAATATATAATGTGGCTATAATATGGCTTCGTAAATTCATGCTAATATGACGTGTGCTGTCTGTATGAATGGATATTATTTTCTGTAGAGGACGTTCTGGCCATTTAGGACATCATATTTTGTATAATTTCGTACAAGTTTTCGAGATATTCAACGTTTGAGAAAATTAAATACAAATACACCCTATGCCAAACAATCTGTCACAATAACAATGCCCTGTATTTACGAATCTTAATGAAAAACAAGAAAAATCGCCAGTAAAAGTTATCTTGCAGATATTGAAGAATACTTTCAGAATACTTTTCATAATATCACGTGTTCGGCTCGGATCCGATATTTTAGACATCAATAATGTGAGAGAGTTTTGCCCTCAACTGAATTATTTATAGCCAAAGCGGTGTTGGATAATCATGTTCATTTTATGTATTTAATATATTTTCACTTTCCTTTTCATAAATTATATATTGGTACATAATTTAATACTTTTATGAAAGATCGAATAGGTACTAAACATTTCTATAAATTTTAAGCAGAAAATATTTCCCTGAATGACTCAGCAAAATTATAGTCTTGCAAAAATGATAAGGAATTTTGTTTATAGATATAATGCGAAAAATTGTGATCTAATTAGTTTTGAAGTAGCTTATTTAGGTACCTAACGTAACATGAATTACTATATAATACATGAATCAGGTATATTCGGTCCCTCATCTACGTCATGTGAGAAATATATTATTCTATTTTATCCAATAATAAAAAAAGACGTGTGGCACTCGGGACTGCCGCGGTAAAGCTATTGCATGCTATGCCTCCGCGCCGTCGGAGTGGGGAGCGTGAGGTTTTTCGTTACTAAATTTCTGGATTCGGTCCCCGCGCTCAAGGCCCGCGATAGAAGCTATGCAATAGCTTAAAAATTATGTCTATTCCATGGTGATTTAAAATGATAACCAAAATTACGTAGGATATAAGCAAAAAAAAATACAATTTTTTATTTCTTTTATTTTCAGTAACATTTTCAAACCCATTTTGAACATTTACTCTTTGGATTCTTAAACAATTACCTAACGGCACTTCACTACATAACAATATAGTACATAAAAACTAGGTCACTCAATGCCTCCTTAATCCCTACATAGAGTCGCACGCTTCTCAATTCATAAGTTTCCCCTAAATACAATTGTTAGCCCAATGAAATTGCGTTTCCTAATTGCCGCCGTTTCCCACCGTGCGCCGGCCACGCGGCTCGCTGAAACATTAAAAAAAACTTATTATTGAACCAAAATCAACCGTACTCCTGTAGGAATACAGTCGGAAACGATATTTGTATTTGGTGCATCGAACATATCAAAATATAATGGCCCTTCAAAAAGCTGCATGCGTATAAGCTTGGTTTATTTCCTAGGCATAAAGTTGTAAATTGTGTAACAGGGATGTACTTTTATGGTTGTGGTTTTGAAAAAACTGCACAAGCATAATGCAGATGCGTTAAGCTTTAAATCCAGGGGTTAGGGTTGAAAATGTGAATCATGTTGGTAGTTGTGATTTCGCCCTAAGGGCCGGGTCGCACACGCGGCAGGCTACAGGCGGCCGGCACACTCCCGGCCCGTCGCTCGACGCGTGCGCACGTGCAGCGCCGCACCAAGTGACAATTATTGTGAACTTTACTGAACGATAAGAATAAGTTGTGAATCTTAACTGTGTCAAGTGCATGTGACCCTGGATTTTAAGTGTTGAACTTGATACCTCTAGTCTTTAGTGTTTTTGCGTTCACCCTGGAGCCTACCATGGAATACCACAGACACATGGAGCCTCATCAGCAGAGCCAGACGAGCCAGTGGAACTACGGCTGGGGCCCGCCGGCGCCCGCCGCCGCCCCGCCCGCGCCCGCGCAGCGGAACAAGCGGGCACACTCGGAGAGCGAAGACGATGCCTTCTCGGAGGGCAGCAGTAAAGATGCTACGTAAGTACATAACATTTTCAATTTAAAATGTCTGTCTGTTTTATGTGTTCGATGCTAGACGGAATGTGATAGACATAAATGATAAGAACCTGGCATCATTTTAGTAAACACTGAAACTTTTCTTTTTACACGAAAATTTCATTTAACTCTAATAAATATTGGCATATTCAAATATCATCTAAAATATGAAAAGCCTTGAAAGCCTTCTGGAGTCTTGGGAGTAGACAACACAAAAACATCTTCAATTCTAGAGAGAAACACGTAAAAGCACTTTGACTTACGTTAATAATTTACTTCTTTAGACTCATAATATGAATATAAAATAAAATCAAAGTTTATGAACAAATAGGATTATAATATTATGTTGAAATTGAAACAATAACAAATTATATACGTAGGCGTCGAAACTTATAGCTGCTCTACATTCGTAGTACCAATGCTACGCACGTAGCGCTATGAATGCCTCTACATAAAGCGTTTACTAGTACTATAGAAGTTAATCGAATGTGATTACATGTTTTTAACATTAATTATAATTAATTGCGTTATAATTTTTCATGGAAGAGTTTCATAACCACAACAAAAAATATATTTTTGAATAAATAACTAATAATGTAGGTTCCAATTCTATTGAAAGGCTTCAAACTTTACTGAAAGCTGCATTGTTTCGGCAAAGTCTAGACGTCGCAAATACTTACACTCAGTTCAAATACAATTTAATTTTATTTGATCGTATTCAGTAAATTGAGTTTTCGATGCCGCGAGTTTTCAATAATGATATTCCAAACTATCTAATACAATTTAGGATTAAATCTAAACTTACACTGTATCATATTATTAAAATTATTCATGTAGAATAATTATTAAATGAAATAATCCATTGCCATGAAAGCACTTCTAAAATGATTTGATACTGTATACTATTATAACTATAATTTTCATAGGTGGAACATTCGTGATTAAAGTATTTTATTATAATGATGAGTCATTTTATTCTATATCAATACACCGTAAAAATATATCTAAAGACATATATAATTTTGTCTCTATATGTAGGTATAAAATATTAATAACAGCTATTAATCATCTATTTCAAATGTTTTTTCCAACTCTCTTTTAAAGATTGATTTATTCTGTAGATCAGCCTTTCCAAACCTTTTCCAAAGGCGGACCCCTAGCGTCACCTTACTATGATCCACGGTCCCCCAAAAAAAACTTATTCGCATAAGTCAATCTATATTATTTTAAAAATTGATTGATTTTATGAGGTATTTTTGTATGAAATAGCTTAGCCACCCATCACTTGACAGATTATTCCATCGTAAAACTGAAAAATACAAAGTCCAGCTGTCAGAATAGTCTAGTCACTATGGCTTTCGTGAATTTCTTTATTTGTCTGCGGACACCCTGGGATATGCTCGCGGACCCCAGGTTGGGAAACGCTGCTGTAGATAATACCATACACATAGTTCTGAAAACTCTATATAATAACGACGTTAATCGGCAGGTCTCCAGGCGGCGACTCCTGCCAGCTGATGACGCGAAAGCGAAGGCGTGGCGTGATCGAGAAGAAGCGACGAGACAGGATCAACACCTCGCTCACGGAACTCAAGAGATTGGTGCCTGCTGCTTGCGAGAAGCAAGGATCTGCTAAGCTGGAGAAAGCTGAGATTCTGCAACTGACCGTGGACCACTTGAAGATGTTGCATGCTAAAGGTAATTGTCTTGAACTTTAAAACTTCTTCCCTTTATTAAAATTTACAAAACATAGTCTTTCAATTATCACATAATAAACCAAAGAATATGTCGGAACATACTTTATAATAAAACTACGAAAATAATGGTAGGTACGCTCGCAAAATTTACACGCTAAAAACTTTACACAACGCTCGTAGAACAAAAGCTCTTGTAAACCACAGTTAGTTATGTCTGTCAGTCTGCCATAAAACACGAAACCGTTACACATCCGACAATTATTGGAAACTTGATAAAATTCTTCGTTTCCGTTTCCTCACAATTAACAAAGGTTACGGTTATTTAGCGGTAAAACACTTTTTAAAGCTTTTTATTCGCAATTTTTAGCTTTAAACATAGGGTTCTTTGTCGAAAATTTAGTTACTTTATTATATAACGACTTAAGGACTTTAATTAATTAAATAAATAAAACGGATATCTTACTTTTGAAATACGCAGCTTCAACATAACAAACAAGAATTGGCATACTGTCCTATCATTACCATAAATACTGCTAAATATTATTAAAATGTAGTAAATGACAACATAATACCCATTTAAAAAACAGTGACCAAAATAAAATCCTAATGAATAATCTAGAAAATTTGACGGTGTGTAAATTGAGTACAGTCATAATCGTAAATTTTAAACATACGGCATACCTGCAGTACCTACGTAACGAACAACCTGTAATTAGCATACCAACGGTCTCTTATCAGCTGGTCTAGTTCCCAGGACACTCGCGCACAGGTGGCGGGACCAGGAAGTGAGTCGGTGCCGAATGCTTTGTAGCCGGAAATGTTCGCAAATATCGTTAATTGTTGTGAATCTTTGCGATTGGTCGAGGAATTGCGGGCGATGATTTTGGCAGTTATGTTAGTGTATTAATTGGAGTACCTATACGTTACTATTATGCCACAATCATAATTTATACAGTTGATGAATCAGAATGTTACGATGCGTAATAAGAATATCTAACGGACAACAATCGGCAAAAGAGGCGTAAATTAAATATTAACGGAAAAATATAGCCTTCGGGCTTCAGGCTTATTGAGTGCTAGATAATATTCTAGCTTTTATTTATCTATGAGCCAAATTTCTAACAAATCTGATCACCTGAAGAAAATAAAAATCATTTATTAAATCAATTTTCGCGTAGTAATAGAATCTCAGGCATAACAGGGATGATCAAAGTCATGGTTCAGAACTAGTGAAAAGTAATTCCTTCCGCGGGTGAGCTTACAGGGCCTGAATAATTGAGTCCTGTTTGCGGTCACACTGCGGTTTCGGATTCACGCTCTGAAGATTTCCTTCTTATTTATTATTTAAATGTTATCTCACATGCAGTAGTATCTATGCTATTTTATTGGGCGCTATTTACTTTTATAAGTTCGAAAGTTTGTGTAAAAGCAAAATTAAGTTGGCTTTCAACACTGAATGAGTTCCATTCTCGTAGCAAAAGCATATCATTTTTTAAAAATTTGTGAAAATATTTGTAATATCAGTGGGTAATTTCTTAACTTATAAAAACATTCATATTATATAAAACCAAAGAAAAAATCGTTTCGACGACGAATAAAATATGGCTCCATGTAATTTATTGGTGACAAATGTACCTACTTATTTAAAAGGAGAAATGTAGAGCATTTTTTGTTAAAAGCTCAAAACATCTTTTGTACGTCCGAAAACCCATTAATTTAAAAACTTAACAGTTGGGAAAAAAGGACCATGTATAATTGACTTTTGCAAGTCTATTAAAAAGCGTTTAACCGCACTGCCCATTGACTGCGCGGTTCCTGAGGTACACAGGTACACACTAACACCTGGCACTAGAAAAACATTAGTACAGGAAGTGATACCGATCTAATAGGTTAATAGGCTGACTCGCTCGAACGTAGCAAAGGATTATTTTAATATAATATGTATAAGCTGATATGTTCGTTTTTGATACGATTGATTGGTTTCTAAGCAAACAAGACCCTTCATCTCAAATGCTAATAAATACTAAACCCTTTAAAACCGCATTTAAGACCTGAAAGTTTGAATAAGTGTGAAATTATCACTAACTAAAAATCTATCGAATTGATTTAACTGAAATTATATCAACAAACAGTAACAGAAATACTTCTAGTATTCAGCTCAACCAAAGTAGCGGGGAAAAGATGTAGTTTTTTAAGTGAAATTGTATTCTAGAATTGAATGTTTTATGAAACATTATTGATGGTTCTTTTAAATTTAGACGCTTCACGGAATAAATTTGCAAGTCTTATTTTCCAATTTTTGTGAGTGAGCACAGCAATTTCTCTAAAGATTTATAGATTTAGTTTGTTTAAATATTACGGTAATATGATTGATTTTATTATATGAATAAATTAGGAAAGCATTTTTTACAAATTTCCATTATGCCAAACAAACGTAATAAATCAAATACAAATAAAATGAAAGCTAATATCAATAAGCGTTATCAGTCAATAAAACAGACCAGTTAGCAAACAGGGGTGGCGTGGGAATCGAACCCCCGACCGAGTCTCACTGGCCACTGCGCCCGGAGGGACAACCCTCCTGACGTATGCTTCGGGTGTAAGCCCGTATTATGCAAATCTTTAATATTAAGTAAAGGGAAAATTTTCACACACTTTTATGTAAATTTTAGCGTATGACGCATTTAGTAGCATTAGAATTTTAGTTTGCATATCTGTTTATGTATGTTGTTGGGCTAGCATAAAAAACTCAGCAAATTGTGATACACGGTATTGTATGTAAAAACAGTTTTTATTTGGGTATCGCACAAACGTAAATCGTAAATCGAAATTCAAACCACGTACGTATAATCCAATCATCGTATTTTTTTTTCATTAGATCTGACCTATTTTTTTTCACAAAAAAACTTCGTCTCTTCCTCTCTACGCACGGCTGGGACAAAAACAGGAATTTTCCGTATCTTAAAATATTTACCCCTATCATGGCTCCATTGTGACGGACTGACAGACGGAAGTCGGCCACACTCACCTGAATAAAAACGCCAAAGGGACGGATGGAATCGATTTTGTTGTGTAATCTCTGTTAATGATTCATTTTATATTTGATTTTATAATTGACAAGCTGTTGCTACGTCCAATTTCAGGATAACTCAGAGTCCACGGCATAATTTTTTACCCTGATAGAGGATTTTGTTTACGTGATAAGCATGTTTTCTAAGAAAAAAAAATGGGACAGATAGATTGTAAATAAGTGTAGTTACATGATGAGAATTTGTTATGCTTATACATAACTATTAACTATGTATTATAATTTTATATAATGTAGTATATGTATGTGTATGTATGTGTTAGTTGTATAAGCTAGCTTTAAAAAGTTTATTTTCGTTACTAATAATTTTTTGAACTCAATATTAGCAAAAAAAAATTTTGAATGTAAAAAATGTAAGAGTAAATAAATAAAATTTAACCTAAGTAAATTCCATTTAAATTAGAACCATCTACTGTCATATCTCTTTATTCAGTTAAAAGGATAATCTTGAATTGGTGTATTTATGAATGCACCAAAAATAAGGGGATGAAGCACTTATTCTTTCCTCTTACCCTTTATAAAGCCCTTTTCGACCGATAATAATGCCGCTGGGTTCCGTAAATTATCAATTAAATTTAAGGGTAATATGTCATATTTTTGACTATAAAATTATTTTTATTTTTATATCGTTTTAAATGGTATGCATAAAACTATGAATAAAAATATTCAAGTTAGTCAAAGTCCTTAATATTATAATTTTCAACATAACAATCAGACATTATTATCATAACTTTATTATTTCTATAGATTAATTATAGCATATTTACCAATAAGAACGCAACAAGTAGCTCTATATACGGGACCCTAACACCAAAATATTGCAAGCGGATTCATTATTCCCGTCTCCGGAAGAAGTCCGGAAAGACAGGGTTCCCGTTACATCACCCCTCCCTTTCCCTCCCCATTGATAAACACGCTATCTCTGTCTACTTGTTGCGTAAAGGGGTGACTCTCAATGGGAAGAAACGTTTTGTTTCCTTGACTGAAAAGATTCCTTTGTGAGTGTCAACTATGAATCGACATCTGCGTATGCATAATTACGGTCGTTAGTCAAATATTTTACGACACTGTTTATGGTCAAAGAAATGCTAAATATTGCGTTGATATTCTTATTAGAAACCCTTTAACATGGTAAACGTTTACACTAAATATATAGTAGCGATAATAATTAAAAAAATTGAATTTATAAGTCTTGTCAACCAAATTCAGTCATATGTTTTGTCGTGAAAGAATTACCGAACCGAAAGAAGTGTCCGTTACACTTCAACATCCAGATATATAAAAATACCAATATACTAAATGTCTCTCTCTTCTTTCCAGGTCTAGACACACTAGCGTACGACCCGCAAAGGTACGCGATGGACTACCACAGCATCGGCTTCCGAGAATGCGCCGCTGAGGTCGCGCGGTACCTCGTCAGCTGCGAGGGGCTCGACATCCAAGACCCTCTAAGGCTGCGGCTCATGAGTCACTTACAATGCTTTGCTGCCCAGCGGGAACTCGCCGCTAAATCGGCGAATTGGGGCTACCCGCAGTACCCGCCGGTGCAGCACAGCGCCGGGTACAGCGAGCTGCGGCAGGACAGCGCGCCGTCCGTCTCAGCGCCGTCCTCAGTCGCAGCGCCGCTGTCAGCGCCGCCCAGCTACCCGCACTACCCCGCGCCCGCACCCCCCGGCCCGCTGGCGCCCCCTGGTCCGCATCCAGCTCCCCCCGGCCCCCATCCTGCCCCGACTGCCCCTCACTACCCAGCACCGTATCCCCATCCGCCACATCACCAATATTCACAAAATACCTCCAAACCCTATAGACCGTGGGGGGCGGAATTAGCCTACTGATTTAGAGCGTTGTACTAATTTCTGTACAGTATATTTATTGCTTCAATTACACCAAATTAAACGAAACAATTGACTGGATGGAAATGTAGGAAAGTTAAATGGAGGTCGATATTACCGTAAAATAAACAAACGTGAATTTGTTTAATCTGCACAATGAGCTTTTGTAAACACTTCAATATACCTGCAATCCGTCTCAGTCGAAGCATTCATTCTAATTATTCTGTAGAGGAATTTTACTCGAACTTTGTCGCGCGTTACTAGATCTCAGAGTTTATACCAAAATTATTCAAGACTGTTTTATATATATACGTAGATTAATTTAATTTGTGTGTTAATTATATATTATATTAATTAGTTTATTTAGTGTAAGACGTTTTGGGACCAAAAAGAAAGCTTTAACCGATGCCTCAAACGTGTGGCTGTCAATAGTCAAATATCTACTTAAATTCATAAATAATTTGGTACGCATAACATAATGTCTGTTAGTAAAATAATTTAAATGTTATATAACGCCCTACAAACATTTGTATGTTATAAAAAAGCATTTTTGCATTTGCAATTGTTATTTTTGTTTCTTTTATTTCAATTCAAAGGGTCATTTGAGTGACAATAGATGGACAATAGCTACTTGAGGTTTGAAATATTTAAATCATAAGAAGCTTGGTTGTGATAAGTTAAGTTGTGAATCACATATTTATGTTAATTCGTATAGAAAAATTCTCAATATAGCAAAATATTTAAAAGTTGTATCCATACGATACTCTTGTATATATGTTTATATAGTGTATATATTTGAAAACGATTGAGAAATAAATTATTTTTACAATTTTAACTTTGTTTCAATTCATAATATACTTTTGTAAAATTAAAAAAAAAAATTAACTGGTATCATGATACTTTGCATGTAACTACGATACAATGTTTTATGTGACAAGTTGCACCAAACAACAGAATTTCATCATGATCGGTTACATATACTTTCAGAGGTTATTGATTATTATTATTATAAAATATAAAAAAATAAGAAGACCCTATGAACTTCATACAGAATGAAATAAATTAATTGAGCTGTGCTGACTAATGAATTAAAAAAATATATATAATATCCAGTAATGTAGTTACCTAATATTATAAAATGTATAATAGCCATTTGTCGGCGGTGCCGGCGCATAGCATCAAGGAAAGCCTCAAGAATTTATTCTTCCTTATCTATTGAAAATTTGCTTCAATCTATAAAGTATAAACTATAGCCTATTCCTGTTTTGCAAAGTTCTATTTATCAAAACATCCAATCGGTTCATTGCCTTCGAGTTTCGACGTTCACAAACGTCAAACAGACAGACATAGTATTTCGCATTCCTGACTTTACTACGGATGAGTAAAGCCACGTTAAGTGCAATAACAAAAATAGCACAGGTGCTGTCCGATTGACCCGCCAGATGTGGCCACGGTCCCACTCCGCTGCTCGTATGGGATATACCTACCCTTACGATTCTCACACCCGTCCTCCTCTAATACCCGGCTATCCTATCTCCATCCCTGTCGTCACTTCCGTAGGAACTTGGGGTGCAAAAACGACACTTTTTTTGCGATCGTGTGCGTGCGGCGTGTGTGTGTGCTCTTTAAATTGATACTTTTTTCCTTCCGTTATTTTTATGAAGGTCAATGTATAGGGAAAACATCATGCAAATGCGATTAGTGTTGTTTATGACTGTTAAATGCACTTTCATAAAACAATGGAACTTATATTTTACAGTCATCATATATAAATGTAAATTCTAAGAA
This sequence comes from Colias philodice, assembly GCF_061535455.1. Lineage (NCBI taxonomy): Eukaryota > Metazoa > Arthropoda > Insecta > Lepidoptera > Pieridae > Colias > Colias philodice. Next base: position 592,987 of record NW_028322190.1, on the reverse strand, counting down.
AGTATTTGGTTTTGTGGTCAGGTCACAGGTCAAGTTAGTCATTTATATGAGTATGTATACAGTTTACATAACTTAAAAAATATGGATAGTTTTTCCTTACTGGGAACGAAATTCTATGTCCCAAGGAAGCTAAGGGCTCTATTTTCTGAATTTATAAGATAGGTAAGTAATAAGGATAAAGATCAATTGAAAATATAGAATATAATTTAGTTCTTTTAAAAAATAAATGCTGTATTTCAACGCGTTTAAAAGTATTTCACCTAACTTTAAAGTTTTGAAGTGACCCTACTGTACTGTGCTATTAATGTGGATGGGTAATCAATAATTTGAGGGTTCTACTATTTAATTTAGTTATTGAAACTTAATTAAACTTGAAACTTTGTAATTTTAGTATTAGATCAATCGTTTTAAACTTTTAACTATTTTAACAATCGATTAAATACGAAATATGCAAGCAAAGCGCCTTAATGCACTTTGTACGTGCTTGCTCGTACAATATTGTTACCTACTGTTAGATAAATTTCTCATTTTTGATATTTGACAGGTAGCTACAGTATATTAATTAAAAGTTGTTGTTATTATATTGTATAATATTAATAATTTAATGTTAAATAAATACAAAACAAAAATCATATAAATTATTATATTTATCCTCAATCAATTGATACAGTAGATATTAATTTAAATATTATTTTTCCTATTTAACTTGTTTGAACTACGTCATAAACATAATTAATATTATTTTTTTCGAATTTGTATTTAGTCCGTTGACCTCTGATACCGTGAATAGCGAAATAAAGATTTGCAAATTAGCCCATTTTACGGATTGGTGATGACTCGACATTTTAACACGCAAGCGGCAAGGGGTGTGTGACGTCATCGCCTTGTTAAGTTTCACTGGGGTGAAGTGCTAACTGCTACTATCAGTAAATCAGTGCGGAAAACTTTGTATTAAAAATAGTTTCTATCCATATAGGGCGTATTGCACGCCTCATAAGCGAAGCGTTGAGGTGGGTACTACTGTCACTTCGCGCAAAACATCTGATTTTTCAAACTTAAAATGTCTTTATGTATCATACATTGCACTTGTAAGATAATACATACACACACATATTAAGAAAAAACACTATTTTTTACGTTCATGATATTTTTGATGTCATTTTTGTTATTTAAACTAGTTAAAAAACAGTTTAAAAAAGTTCTGTCTTGGACGTCCGTGTGTCTGTATGTGCGGATCCTTTTTCTTGTTAACACGATAGCGACCGAAATACTTTACTAATCGAGTCTTTTTTTTTCTCTTACGCTTGAGTATGCTCAGGAATAGAACCCTTTCATTTTTCAGGGTCTGATTCGATGTGGTTTAATTGTTATTAAATAAACAAAAATAATAATTAATAAATATTTATTAAAAAAAAAAATATGAGGCGTGCACTTTTGGATTTTCCAAATTATTTTTGAATTAGTATATTTCATTAGAACTAAATTATTGGTAGGTATGATTTCAAGACAGAAAAATTTCAACTGTCCAAAATAATTTATCTTCCGTATTATATAAAAAATAATCCTATTGAGTACGGAAATCTCTGAAATTTATTGCATACTTCTCCATTTACAATCTATAAGAATTTGAGTTATTAACAGGTATAATATAGTTAATCTCATCACCCCGGAAAACGTTGACAAGATTTTTGTGATTATTTACTTTAATTGATATGAGAAGATTGTCAACCAGAAGATAAGAACAAGGCTATAGTTCTGAAATTAGAATTTCTCATTATTTGACTTGAACTCAAATAGGATTCTAATTAAATTGTAGTAAGTACATCTAATCCGCATCTTTTACAAACTGTTTTTATTATATAGAATGTTAATATGTATGTTAATATGTGTTTCGATATGCTCTATGAGTTTAATGAAATCCTATGTCTTCGGGTATATACATATATACAGTATATTCGGGTATATTCAGTATTTTATATAGTAGTATTTAAGTGATCGATTATTCTTTTCATTTCATTGAGTCTGCCAGATCATTATTTCATGACGTCTACACCGGAATTGAACATGGAACTTTTCGATGTACCTAACCTGTAGAGAGAGTAGAGACCTAGATAACCTTATTAAGAAAGTAGATATAAATTAAAACATTGAAAATACATCAGTTACCATTTTTGCGTTAGCTTTTCTTTCATTTATTACTTAGTTCTTTGTTTTAATGTTACACTCTTGATGACCTATTATAGATAAGATTGCCATATAAGCACTCACTCCTACGTCTGAGGTTGCCTGGAATAGATAGCTGCAACACGAAAAGGTCGTTCAGTACACTACAACACCATTTATAACTTTCTCTATGTATTTTTCTCCATATCTGTAATGTATTTTTAATTGTCCATTCATGTACAAGGTATTTTCGTATGTAGGTAGTTGAAAAAAATGGAAACCAGTTTTCAATATAATACGAAAAGAAGCGTTCTTTGTACTAACTGTGCAATTACTTAGTATTTTCAATAACGTATTGCAGTAATACTCATACAGGTTTTTAGTAACAAAAGAAACCTGTTGCCAATATTGTTCCCGCCAAAATCTGTGGTGTTTTGTAAATTTGAACAGAGATAATTGTTGGTACTTAGAGCTTATACCGGTTATAAACTTGTTTATAGATAATAATCAGCTTTTTGAGATTATCTTGAAACTCATAATAGTGTCACATTTTTACACAAATAATTTTTACTTCTATTTTTTGGAAAAGTGCAGCGAAAAGTACTCTTATTCAATAATTTGTTTTAAATATTGACTATGTATAGTTAATTCAAATACATCCAGCTGCACCCAGGTTTACCCGGTATAAAAATAATAAAGCTTTATTTTCTTTTAATTGATAAGAGTTTTAAAATCGTTGAGTAGTTTTTTGAGTTCATCATAACATTATAACAAACAAATATAATTTTTTTATAGAATATTTACATAATCATTTTATACTGCCTCGAGCCAATTATGATAGCAACACATCATTATAAAATATCGATGATTTTCCTCTCTGTTGTCGTGAAGGAAAATGAGGAAATTGCGTAGGGAAGGCAATCTTTTGAAATATTAAAATACCAATTATTTTTACGAACAATGGGACTAACAGTTTTCCACAAACGTAATCGAATACTGCGTATTATTTTTTAATTATTCTAATGAAGCAGGGTAAGAAAAAAGACAGAATCCATATAAATATGTTTATTTACAATGAATTAAAAGTAACTTAAATCTAAATTTGAGATCATTGCACATATAGTACATTCATTGTGATGATATTCCTTATAATTTAGAAATAGTATCACAATAACTTTGGTACATATAAAATATTTTGTTTTATTCCAGTTTATTTTCAATACATATACAAAAATTATACACGTTCCTCATAAATAACAAACTACAATAAGTTACCTATGATAAATTTTATTCATTATTTTCTAATAATTATCAATCAAAATGTCTGATCTATAATTAGAACAAGAATTCGTTCACGAATATTTATGGTAATATAATTTCACAAATTGGTATTCACTATTAGTACCTAACCTAGCGTCCATTTTGTAATTTACAGGAATCTAACGCCCACAGATAATGTAATATATTATATAAATTATTGTAATATAATATCGATTTATTATGTTGGTTATTATTTGAGTTATTGTAGTTTTTATTACTTTTATCATTTATTAATTCAAAGTACCTTTGGACATAAAAATATTGATGTATTTCTTGTGATGTCATACATTTGATTATAACATAAAATTTAATGTGTTTTAATAAACATTATAGCTTATATCATATATTTACAATGTTATCAATATTAAATAACTTTGTTATCAAGTTTCCGCTGTGATCATTTATTTATTATTCCGTATTTCTTCCTCATTCGTGAATGATCATTGAATCAAATAAATTGATAATTTTACTCCGGATTAAATTTGACTCGGTTACAAATATTTTTCCATATTATTGGCATCGTCTATAATTTTGGGGTAAAATTTTTGTCGATGTTGTATAAAATTAGTGAAATGTATTCATGCCTTTTGTACTCGTATGTAAAATATAATATGAGTTCTCATTTCCATAAAAAAGCCACCTTTAAATAATTAATGAAGACCCAATAAATAAATCAATGAAGACCCACGGTCTTCTCCTTTTGAAATAGACGCGGTTATGTCTTTTGTTTATTAAATATAATTAAATTATATGTTTAGAATTAAAACATATTGTTTATTACATTAATGCCTTGCTAAACCCACTTAAACACAGATACACTAACGGGAACGTGATCTCTCACATTCCATTCAAAACCGCAACATTAAATTAGCTAACAATAAGAATATTTCCTGTAACAATTTATTAATTAGCATAAACAATGCCGGGAGTCATGTAACTGAATTCCAGTGAGGATATCATCGGGTACACTTAATTGGGAAATAACCTCGTCCTCGGCGATACGTGATTATTTTGAACGCATTATCAATAGGGTATAGGTAATTCTAACTGGTATTCCTCTTAAGAGATTCATAAGGTGGTAACTAGTTCGATGCTTTCGTTGATCATGTTTTGCGTACTCTCGTCCTCGCTATCTAGGTCATAATCTAGCAGCGTGTACTCCGTGTGTATGCTGGAGCTGTCCTCCGAATCGTTGACGTTCAGATAGGTGGGTGTGGTGTACATTACCGGCCTGGTTTGGACGGGGCTGTTTTGTATCGAGTCGTACGCGGAGTCGGAATGCGTGGAGACGGACCTGCCGTAGCTGCGGAGGCTCTCCTGGTGGCTGCTGTAGCTGTTGTAGCCGCTGTAGAAGGAGCGGTTGTCGTCGGCGGCGAGGGAGGCGGGGGGGAGGGAGGTGCGGTAGCAGAAGTTCACGTCGATGTCGGTGCGCCCGTCCACGGTGCCGTTGCAAGATTGCGAAGCGGTCGAGTCGGGGGACACGCGGTTACGCGCCTTCTTGTTCTTGCTTTTGAAAAGCTTGAAGGCCTGGAACAAAGGAAAATATACTTTAATAAAATTTAATTAAAACCTTCATAGAAGAATTGTGAATCAAAGTAACGCAGATAGCGTAAAAGCTCGCGTGTAAAAGTACACGTTAACAATTCGCAAGGGACTTAAATATCTACATTATTAATATGCATGACTTGAAACAATGCAAAATATATAATATTCATGTAACCGCAATTATATTTGTTCATTATATTTATTAATAAAACGTTAAAATCATGAGCGACATTTTGAGAAATAACTTACTAGTGATAAGAACTAATTCGTAATAACACCATTTTAATAAAATACTTAAAAGTTGAGAAAAATTTTGTTTATGTGTTAAAATAGCATTTAAATAACTCGTAATATAAATTAATTAAGAGATTTCTATAAATATAAAATCATTCTCAAATATCAAAGCTAATAAATATTGATAAGAGTGATTAAAATACCGTATAGAATAGAGAAGCAATAAGTTTGTAAACAGTTATTGAGGCTATCTGGAGTGATTGAATTAATTGTTTCTAGTACTTACTGTTTATTTAGATACTAGAGTTTTTACGATTTTAAGCTTTAAAATACAGTGGACTTTAAAATAAAAACCCTTATCAAAACAAGGAAATTAATCTGATTGAAAAAAAAAAGTATAGTTTTTTTTTAGTTTGTTACGATAGATGTCGTTACAGGAACAAGCAAAAACAATGATTTACAGATAAAAAATGCTTATTCCAAAATTAAAAAAATATTGTTAGAATAAAATTATTTGAGTAAATATTATACACGCTTAATTACGTATTATTATTGACAAAATTGTATTGAAACCAACCGCTAGCAAAACAGTAATGTCAAGGACAATTGCAGCGCAAAATTATGATAAATGAATATCACTCATAAGCGTTATAAAAATATTATTTGAAATTTATAACCTTCACGCAGTTAGTACCTACTGCGCATATTATGTAAAATGATATGTAATTCGATACATAGTAAACACAATATAGTATATAATCGAGTGTTGATAAAACTCATCCGGACGATATATCATTCGCTTGTAATAATGACATAATGTGTGTCTGTAAGCTAACATTAAATCCCTCTGAAGTCCAAGAGACTGACCTAAATGTGTGACCTAATATTAGTAAACACAGAGATACGAGTTTGAATCCCGCCTAACGATTTTTCTTTTTATCCGCGGAAAATAAACCATTATTATTTAATATCTGTGTCGCTCTATCTATTTCGTTTAAAATTATTAATGGAAAAGGAATAGAACAAGTTCAGTTAGATTAATTTTATTAGTAGAATTTTAGCATAGAGATAGAAGACCTTCGAGACAAGGCCCAGGTCACTTATTCAATGAAAAACCCCTTCAAGGGAGGGGCATTATCGATGGAATATGTCGGACGACCACGGATTTGCACACAATAAAATAAACTGTTAGCCTGCCATGAAAAGTAATTTTATAAACAACAAAGAAATCGAATAAAAAAAACAACTTTACAATATTTTCTTCAAATATTACTAGTTTATGTAAACTGAACGTAATCAAACAAATTGAATCAGTTAAATGTAGATCTTACCAAATAAGGATATAAATAGACTGATAATGAATAATGATTATTATTACTGTACTGCAAAGGAAACGAGATTATATAATCACAGAGGCACTTTAAGACGTAAATGCCTAGTTAGCATTCGACCTAATAAGGTTCCCTGGTTGTGATGGATAGATTCTACTTTCGAGTTAGTAGAAAGTAATTACAATTTTTTAAAAACAGAAATCTTGATCTTTTTAATATTAATCCTGCATAAGATAGTTAACATTGTAATTAGTGTTTTAATTGATCACAGCTTTGTTACTTTTTCCTTCATATCATAAAAATAGGTTTAAATTATTGAAGTGAAAACTTCTTTAGCGGCGTTGAGCACTTTTTCTGTAATGGGTATAAAATCTTAAACTCGCGTCAGGACACGTGACCTGATCGAAAAAGCGTAAGACGGATACCATTCCAAAATATCAAACATGCTCAACGTTAATAATCAAGTTTTCACTTCTGCCGGCACTCCCGGAGTGCAACCCGTCTTTTTTTATTATATTGCACGCCTCATAAGCGAAGCGTTGAGGTGGGTACTACTGTCACTTCGCGCAAAACATCTGATTTTTCAAACTTAAAATGTCTTTATGTATCATACATTGCACTTGTAAGATAATACATACACACACATATTAAGAAAAAACACTATTTTTAACATTCATGATATTTTTGATGTCATTTTTGTTATTTAAACTAGTTAAAAAACAGTTTAAAAAAGTTCTGTCTTGGACGTCCGTGTGTCTGTATGTGCGGAGGATTTTCTTGTTAACACGATAGCGACCGAAATACTTTACTAATCGAGTCTTTTTTTTTCTCTTACGCTTGAGTATGCTCAGGAATAGAACCCTTTCATTTTTCAGGGTCTGATTCGATGTGGTTTAATTGTTATTAAATAAACAAAAATAATAATTAATAAATAATTATTAAAAAAAAATTATGAGGCGTGCACTTTTGGATTTTCCAAACTATTTTTATATATATACCTAGCAAGCAAGCCTTAGTTTAAATGATTATTCCATATAGATAACTTTGTTCCGCAAGTTTCTGTAAATCTAAGAGAAGTTAACACAGTGTGACGTCAAAGTTTTGTCGTAACCAGATGAAAATTGATACCATGAACAACAAAAACAAAATGAATGCGTTATAAAACAAGTGTTGTTGTATAGCTTTTTTGCAATATATTACAATCATATTTCAAATGTCATTATAATTATGTAACATAATTCGCGAATATTTTACGTCTTTAAGAGATACACTAGTGACGTAGTTGTGACGTAGATATTTACCGTTATTTTTTGTAGCGCGCCATGATCAGACCATAAAGTAGGAATTTACGAGGAAACATGTCAAAATGATATGCAGATCGCCATCTTACGTATAAAATTTGTTATTTATGTGTTGGACTTTCCCAATATGTTATTATTGATTAACATAACATTCTAATGAATTTTAATTTCATTGTTATATTTTAAAACTGCTTTTTAACACGTAGGAAAACTGATTAGATTGCAATATGCAAAATAATTTGCTTTTGGATCAAATTATAATGTCTAAACTCTAAAGAAACTAAATTACTTTCAAAGTGAACGTTATAATATTAATTATATTTTTCAATAGGTTCGATGTAGATCAATCTGACAAATAACTGGATTATTTAATGACTTATTATATTAAAAAAATAGAGAGCCAGGTCAGACTCAGGTTTCTTTTTTTAATCAGCACGTAAAGGGTTGAGTTGATTATAATTTTTTTAGAAAAAAAAAATAATTCCCATCTAAACATGATGTGGTTTATTGTCAAAAGCCGTTAAATCGAGTTTACTTCAATGAACAAACGTTTGAATGTGACACTAGCAGAGATAATTGAACTGCGGTTGAATGCACAACCCGATTCCATTTCCTCTGATTTACAATCGATTTTATCGCCAGCTGTAAAACATTAAATTAATAATGTATTGTTCGCAATTAATTAATGAAGTAATTGACACGAGGTTATAGCGTTGAAGATGACCCTTGCAGCTAGCGAGAAGCTTGCATGTCAAAAGCTTCTGTTATAAAAACATGTAACAAAATCTATATAGTACATACTTTAATGTAATATTTTCTGTTTTAGTCAAAAAGTGTAATGTATCGCATATCTAAACGATTCTCTGAACTGCCAAAATTATATTTAAGGACCCGCTCTTCACATCTTCTTTTTTGCGATTCAATATCGAACAAAAAATTACTTAATTCATTTATGTAAGTTTTTAAATCCTACATTTTTATCAATCTATCTGTATAACGTAGAGCTTCAAACAAATTTGTTCGCTCTATATCTGGTAATATTATTGTAATTTCACTAATATTATTGTAAGAGCAACAAACATCTTCACTATAAACTCTATTATATTATTAAGGGGACAAAACGGCCAAGGTCTAAAAAATATACTAGTAGGTCTTATATTAAGTACACATCATAACAGATCTTCATGGCTACGACGTCATTAAAATTATGTTCTGACAATATTATGATCGCACAAAGCTAATTATAAGAGCGTATACGCACTATGCGGGTAGCCGCATTGCGGGTAGCCGTCCGGCTGACCGCAAGCACAATTATGTACGTAATATTCATTTCTATGCGCACTGCGATGCGGCTACCGCAGACCGCACAGTGCGCATAGAAATGAATATTACGTACATAATTGTGCTTGCGGTCAGCCGGACGGCTACCCGCAATGCGGCTACCCGCATAGTGCGTATACGCTCTAAGACAATAATTGTCGTGAACATAAACAAATACATCAATTACAACGCGTCGCTGATCAAAGATTAAAGATTGTAATGTTTTTGTTGTAGAACTAGCGTGCGCCTGCGGTTTTGTTCGCTATAAATGGTCATAATTTGGGCGTAATTGGAATTATTTTCCTAAAGTAAATAGTGACAGTTAAAAAACAAAAAAAATGATCTATTGACATACTTCTATATGCAATAATGTAGACCTATTTTGTTGGTATTATGACAACTTAATTTTGAGTTATTTTGTAAACTTTAAATGGAAAAATGTTTAAGGTGATTATACTACATATTAACCGCTTCGCACCTAGTTCTAAGTCGGTCACTATGCAATCGAAGCCGACCCGACTCTTGAGGTCAGCCATTATATAATTTATGGACTAACTGACCACTAGTCAAAGAGTTCAAATACCTTTACACAACTATTATTGTATTAAATTCAATTGAGAACTTTAGTTTCTATCCAAGGCCTTAGGAGGAATAGATATGTTAGAAGCGAGTTTAAATCTCTAGTGTAGAACAAAGAAATTGTCTCAAAGAAGTAGGATCGATGTAAAACAGAAGTTGAATTTAACTGCCCCACATGTCTTTCATCATAAGGCGTAAGAGAACGATATTATTAAAATGCGAAATTACTCTTGCATAAACGGTTTTCTTTTCTGAATAGGACGTTGAGTGTATAGTTTGATTATTGGATAGTTTACACATTTAGTTGTTCATCTACATAACAAACAAATGTATTTGAATAAAATGTTGAAAATAGTTAAAGAAACAGGGCGAGAGGCAATTATAACAGATTATTTAATAAGTAAATTAAACATTCTCGCAATCTCGTTTGTCGTTTTCATCCTTCGAACTTTTCAATCGTCGAAATCCATTGCGACAGAATAATTATTATATAAGACGAAGAATACGCAATAATAAGTAAAATCCCTAAATATATTTCTCGACGATTCTCTACAGTAGGTACAGTACAAATTAGATTACGATTGATATGACAGACGAAATTAAATGAAAAGATGAATGCCGTCGTCCTCGAAGTGTATTCCAGGAAATAAAAAGGCTATAAAAATAAAATCGTAACAATTGGATGATTTGTATGTCTTTATTTAAAGAATTTATTCAGCAGTGAATGAGAACAGTTAATATTTTTTGTATTTATTACAATGAATTGTATTTTTAGGTTACCTTAGGCGCGTTGATATATTTACGATTGAATAGTTATTTGGTAACAAGAACAACTTACGAAATACCTAGTTCCAGACTTATTTAATTCTATTTCAGACTTATTACATACCTTTGAAAAAAAATTTGAAAATATTAAAGGGATAAGTACTTGATTTTTATGCGATGGTACATAATATTATGATTTTGCCAATTGATTTCTTTTTTATGAATCGGTTAATTTGATAATACAGTTATTCGCTTTTATATTGCCATCTCGAGTTCGTTCGGATTCGCGATCGATTTTCCCGCCAAAATGTAACAAACTAAACATTTGATGTAAATTCACTGAAATGATTATGGTATTTTATTGTATGCCTAGAGTTCAGACATTTAAATATAAAAGGATTATTTTGTCCTAGATTAAAGATATCACTACAAAAATGTAATTTTATCTTATCAAAGATATAATTTATTCCACTCCTAAACATACCTACATTCTGCCCTATAAATTTTGAATTAGGCTAAAGTCGATACAGAATTTAGTAGCGCGTCACCGCTAGCTCATGTATAGAAACCCTTACGAAGCCGTCAATTCGTATTTTATGTGAAAAATTTTTATTCTGTAACCCTTGACCTTAGTCTCGTTATTCCGTACAAAGTCAAAGTTCAAATGGCATTCATTATATCTTAAACCAATTTATTGCTACATTTAAACTTATTTCATTTACCTATATGTTATATTTTAATGGTTATTGCTGAATATAAAAATCAAAATAAAGAGGGCGTATTGGCAAACTTTAATTTAGAAGCTCTTGGGTAATTCTTCCTTCGACTATTTCATGATATATTTCTTTATCTAAGGCTTAAAATACTTCTACACCTACCAAACTTCATCCAATTCTGTACAAAACCTTCAATGAATAAAATTGAGGATAAAAATTTTGTTATGAAAAAAGTTTTACTATACAGTGTCTAAGTACCTGTACGTTACATAGCCATCAGTCAGTATCATATAACCATCTATTCAGCCTACACAGTGCCCCTGTCGGGCCCCGCTTTGTATATGAACGAATCTGGTCTCCTTCCCGCCAAATTACCATCACAATACAACCCGATGAGATAATCTAATATAATAATGCCTGACAGACCAAATTCAGAATCCATAATGTGATTTGTCATTTAAAAATGTAAAAGTAAAAACGTACTAAAATTTGTTATGGGAAATAATTCATACATTTTGCTACTTGACGAAAACGCTATTAAAGAAACTCAAGTATTCATGGTGGCCAAATCATATATGAATAAAGATATATGGATACCAAAAGCAAATATCAAGGAGGTTTTAACTCTCCCGTTTGACAACTCTACCGTTGACTCTACCACTACTGCGTTACGTACCAATTGCATACATTTTGCTTACAAAGTTCTTTCTATAAGTATAAAAATAATAATTCGCATTAACTTATATTTACACCTATTTCAGCACGTGGATTGTTTACTACAGACTTATGATATCAAACCGAATTTCAACATCACTAAGCGACTTGCCTTATCAAAGGCAGAAAGAAAGATTATTCTGTCACTACAAAATTTATATTACACACATGTTACTATGCAAATATTTCGCTAAACGTTAGTAAATTGCGTTTATCAAACAAACAGAATGTCATTGATAACGGTGTTGTGCCTATTCTAGTGTGATTTACGCTTCTCAGTTAGTCATAGTGGCGGCGAAACATAATATAATTATAATATGTATTAAATACACATAATGTTCTGAGAAAATTGTATTTGATTTTAACCGACAAAAAGGGTTATACGAATTCGAGGTCTGATATCAAAACTTCGGATGGTTAGATGTTTGTTACTCTAGTCTTTTCGCAAAATGCCTCATTCGGATGAACTTTCGCACAGACATAGATTATTATAGTCTGGATTTGAACGTAAAATTTTATCTATATCTAAGCTATATTTATAGAATAAACAAATGAATACCAGGGCTATTAAAATGTTAAATACTATAATAAACATTTAATGGACTTTGTGAAGCTTTTAATTATAAAACTGATCTAAACACAGTTCCATACAGTCGAATAATAAATATTAAATCAGCACAAACGTGTGCAAGGTGAGCCATGGTGGTCGGGACTCGGGAGTGGGCCGAGCCAAAACAGTTTTTAAAACAATTGTGAAAACCAGGTCGCTGTATATTTAGCTGATCCAATTAAATGGAAATAGATGCGGTTTTAACAGATAATATCTGGATATCGATGACAACGTAATAAAACTAGCCGCCGCTTGTATCGGAATAAAATAACGGCCTATGGTGCTCGATATTGCTTAAAAATTTAATCAACAAATAAGCTAAATAAGCACACTTTTTTGTCTTAAAAATGTTTTATTTAATAGTTTATTAGAGGTGATTTAAACAGATAACTTGCTGCAACGTTCTTTGTCCCTATTGAAAAGATTATTCAAGGAGGGTACCGGTAACCATGGAGCTCGCTTCCTTTATGTGGATGTGATGCAATTGTTTAAGCATCACCGGATTTTTCTTAATTTATTAGTTTTATGTGTAACATGCATATTTAAATTATGTTATTTTAAAATTACATACAAATTTCATTTGGAACTTGAAAAAATATTACTAGTTAAAGAAACACTCGAGGGCTCGGTCCCATTTTTTTGTGTCAAATTATATAATTATTATAATATGTATATCTATCAATACCATAACTATTATAACTTTAATATCAACACTTGTTGTTTGTGAGGCGCCAGGGACGAATTTTTCTTACAATAGTAACAAATTAAAGGAAAGATTAGTATGATAAATCAAAAGTCAAATAGGAAATAGCAAATTTCCGCTTGTTAAACATTTGGTGAGTGTTGTATATATTTTTGCTGACGTCAATGAGCAGTGATATCTAATGAATACCATCACACCGATTCCGTGATTCATTTTACTATATACTACCTAATGTGTGCGACCACAGTGTGCTACTAAACAGATGGACAGACATGAAAAATTAGCGTAGGAAGGTACAATAATAAAATAATAAACACATAAAGCTTTTTAATAAAAGTTATATTTTGAAATAATTATAAGCAGCCACTTCAAATTTATGGATGTAAGTAAAATATTAAATTATTTTTTTACAAGGGCAATGAAATTACAGGAGGGAAAATAAAATATTCGCAAAAATTTTCATTCCCAATTTCGCCAATATCTCAATATTGATGAATACGTCTTCTTCGAATAATTTGATGATATTAAAAGTTTAATATAAAGTAATATGGCTTCCATGTTGAAGCCTTCAATATCATTGATTGATAGAGTAAGAAATTACCAATAAATTAATATAGATATTGAAATTATTTATTATTTACTGGAATAGCCAGTAATGAATATAGAAACCTAAGGACTTCGTCATGAATCGGTTTAATATTCATTTATTCATTAAAAACATCGACGTTTTCTATATATCCTTGAAACTTTTCTAATCCCACTGGATCCCACCTTCACGATATGCAAACCGCAAAACTTTACAGATAAATGGAGACAAATCAAACAAATATCTCACAAACGAGACACGGAGCTTACCAAACCACTTTCACGGGTCCGTTTATAACTTTCTTTCGTAAAATATTCATAAGTTGCACACACAATTATGTAATGTAAACATACAGATAAATAAATAAGCGATTAGTTTATGAGGTTAAATGGAGGTTAATTCTTTTAATTTTGTGACTAAAATTTAAATCTCTAATATAAGATTCGAAATTTCATCCCTGTGTTCTATAAAAGCGCTCCGAGAGCGGCACTTTGAAATGTGGCTAATTTACCAGAATTTAATTGGTTGTCTCTTTTTCGATCACAATATGACAATTGAATCATGCCATCTTATATTCTAATCGTGGGTGCGGTAAAGTGCCGTTTTTGAAGATCGAAAGTTGTGTTGCTAAACTATCTACATCTTTTACTTATTGCCTGCTTAAGCTTATACTCGTGACCGGTACGCACCACAGGTACGCACTGTCAACCAATCCTAGTATATTATATTATCTGTGACCAATTTCAACAGGCACGTAGACTCACAAGTGCTCTCCGCATGGACTATTCGATCTTCGTCCGATGGGACGGTTAATTTGACAGCGGAGAGAAATCAGGTACAGCCAAACGTGACCTGTGACCTTGTGCTTCTAAATGTTTATAACGTTATATATTTATGGTTTATTTTTCTAAGTCTTAATTAACATAAACTTTTAGCTTTTACGTATAAAATGAGATTATGTTAATTTATATAAACTTTTGACTCCATAATTATAATCTTAAACATGATGATTAAAGCTCGATTTGTTTTAAAGTAAGCTTAAAGCTTTATGTATTTCATCTGTATCATTTTAAACAATAGGTATAGAAAAATATAAAAAATGTTTTAAAAGTTATAAATCGTTATACGAATTGGCTTCATCACAAACCCGTCTGTTTCACTATCTTGACAAATCTATGTTCAAACTTTCATATCTAAAATGTACATAAAGGCATTTTAAATTCTTTAAATCTTCTCAAATTACTCGAGAAGCAAACATTTATTACTTAGTAAAAAACAATTAAGATTTTTTTTGAGACTACGAGAAAATTAAATTAAAGATGAAATAGAAAAAAAGCTCTCATATGGTGATGCATTTTGAAACATGTGACTATAGTTTTCACCAAAACTATAGGCATTTATCTGCAAATTGTGTGTAGGTCAGGAAAATTCTTATAAAAACTGAATAATGATAAATCAAATCCCTTCAAAAATTTTACAAGCCTGTTTCAAATTATTAGATTTCATATAAAAATTAAAAAAGAAACTATGTACTGATTTGTTGACTACGTCTCAAATCTACAAGCTTATCATTAATTAAATGTTTGTACGCTACATTATTTGATATTGAATCCCAAGTGGTACAAATAATATGATGGTAGGTAGTACAAGCCGCCATTTTTCAACTAATAAAGCATGACTCTACAATCATGATTGGTACAAAATATAAGAGCCGAATTCTGAAATCTTATTTTATTCATTTTCGATTCAAACATAGCCGATTACAATTCGAATCAAAGCTAATTAGCTAACGAAATCGTTATATTTTTGAATCTTTAAATCTTTTGTGAGTGATAGAGGCCTTTTAGGTATTCTAGTAGAAATATAATAAAAATGTTTTCCTATTTTAACATTCATAATTACTTA
The DNA here is from genome assembly GCF_061535455.1 of Colias philodice. Classification (NCBI taxonomy): domain Eukaryota; kingdom Metazoa; phylum Arthropoda; class Insecta; order Lepidoptera; family Pieridae; genus Colias; species Colias philodice. The sequence goes on along the minus strand of NW_028322190.1, from coordinate 577,195 downwards.
CGTGTCTATTTTTAAAATGTACCTAAATTTTACGTACGCAAGTACGTTAAGGCCAACATAATTTTTGTTGTATAAACAATCTAAAGAAAACAAGCCGGGCAAACCCAATGCTCTTACGATTTTGTTCGGTTGTAAACATTTCTTACAAAGCAAAACACGTGAAGGTAAAGACTTACTATAGTAATGTGAATTATAAGTTAAACATATCCATTATCTTGAAAAGCCTTCATTTAGAGAATGCATAATATGCAATCACAATTAAGAGTATTTGTTTAAGATAAGATGTCCTTATTGCTACAAATAGTCTAAAGTTTATCTATGTATAAACAAAATTTACTCATTTAAAATAATGTACACAAATTTAGAAAACACTTCTATGAGTATTGTCACTTCAATGCATTTATTTTGTATTAAATTAAAATAAATATAATATTAAATAAAGCTTGTAAGATAATAATGTTGTCAAAAAAATTATTTTATATTATGAAGATTTTTTTTTAATTAAGTACTTAACTGAAAATAAAATAAATACTTTATATTAAAAGAGCAAACCGGTTGAAACTTCAAAATACCATTTGAAAACGTGACACCACTAATCCAACACGAATCACACAAGATACCTACCCATAGGAGTTTAATAAAAAAAAGCTACACACCTGCAGCCATTTCCGCCTGGTCTCTGTCAAAAAGTCGGCGAGCACCATCACTAATATTCGTGTCACAATAATTTACAATAACGTGCGTTCACTGTCGCGGTCGGCGAGGGAGTGCGCGCCCCCGCGTCTGGCGGCCGAACTGCAATACTCGACTCGATCGCCGATGTCACACAAGGGTGCAGGGAGCTTTTAGCGCGGATGCGTCGCGTGGGAAAACGAGGTAAATGTGTGGCCTATAACCCCATTGCTTGCTATTTATATTAGTTAAATAGCATGACGTAGGAAGGAAATAATATACGAAACTTTATTGGTAGATACTTCATCATACGATTGCGAACTTTTTAAGTTGTTGACGTTAACGTATATCAAAAATATCTAAAACTCACATTAGAGCAGGCTCCAAGGAGATGTTCGTTTACAAAAATAGCGGACCTAAATCTGACTTCTGATATATATTGTATAGATCCCAGACATCCTATAGACAGATGTTGCCAACCAGTTTTGTGGTCCCCCTCTCCCCACCGCGGTAATTAAATATGGCATACAAAGAAAAAAATAAAAATTTCCAAAACGTGCCGTGTGGGGTATCAAATGAAAGAGCTTATTGAGTAGATCACGAATATATAGTATACTATAACATTTCTTACACTTTCTCTAAGATTTTTTAGAAAATTTACGAAAATGCTCCATTTTTGTGTTAACTTTAAACCACTATAGATTGAAAACTCATGAATATATTTTTTTAATTATTATTTTAAATAATTAACAATAGTCCATTTTCTTTGTATGCCATATTTAATTACCGGGGTGCGGGGAGAGGGACCACAAAACTGGTTGGCAACATCAGTCTATAGGATATCTGGGATCTATACAATATATATCAGAAGTCAGATTTAGGTCCGCTATTTTTGCAAACGAACATCTCCTTGGAGCCTGCTCTACATAGGTATTTACTACTTTATACTTTAAACATTTTAGGATCTTTGCGTTTGTTTTCAATAAGTCATCATTGCAGTTATTTATGAAGTGTCATTAATGTTTATAGCGTGACAACTGACATCAGTAACTACCTACATCATTGAAATATTTTTATCATCACAAGTACAATATATAACGTACAAGGCGCAGCCCTGACCCTTTAGATAAAAATCTCGGCTCATGATTCCGAGTCTGAGAGACGTTTCACTATTAGCCCATTATCTCTAGCACCAAGGAATTGCTAACTTAATGATATTAACTAGAGAATCACTCGGTTTCGTTGCATGCCCCTGTAAAATTTCGTACCTATACAATAGTGTTTGTGTTAGGGCTGACTTTTGAAATTATACAGGTGGCATTTTTATATTATTATTATTAAAATCTACACTCACACTAGAAAAGTAAATAAACAAACGAAGTTCCCATTATTATATATACGACCCGAACATCTTATAAACTAAGAACAATGAATAAACATTTGACTCGTGGTTTAAACAAGTGTTGATCAATCATTATTACAAAATCAAGAGTAACCCGCAAACAATTAATTCGCACTCAAATACGGAAACCCAGGATAAATAAATAACAACACTTCTGTTGTTCGTCTCGCAAAGGGCGACGTCACAACGGCGACTGCGCAGGTGTCGGTCCGGCTGTAGGGCGCCGGTCACGATACGATGTGCATACAAACAGAACTGCATAAGTATTCAACGAACTGTGTACGCATTTAAATAGATTATTGAGTGATAGATGCCAAGGCCCAAGATAGTCATTGTTGTAGTTTGATCTGTCTTAAATGTTTTTTTACAATATAATAAATTAAGTTACCTATCCATACTAATATTATAAATGCGAAAGTAACTCTGTCTGTCTGTCTGTTACTCAATCACGCCTTAACTACTGAACCAATTTGCATGAAATTTGGTATAGAGATATTTTGATACCCGAGAAAGGACATAGGATAGGTTTTATCCCGGAAATCCTACGGGAACGGGTTTTTCTTTGAAAACGCGGGCGAAGCCGCGGGCGGAAAGCTAGTATATAATAATTAGAAAATCCGCAAATGTTTAACTGGGTAAACAGAGTAATTTCTAGATTTTTCACATATTATGACGACACGGGAAGGAAAATGGAAATATGGTAACTGATGCAATGCCCCGCCCACAAACATACCAGTTATGTAGTTATACAGTTCAGACTGAGCTACAGCACATGTCATACGTCACACAATCAAGATACACAATATATTGACCAAAAAATTACTGTTATAATTGCTAACTAATTACTTTTTAAAAGCAGCACCATTAAAAGACGCACTGAAACTTGAATTAAGCATTCAGGCAACTAGATTTCTTTTCATAAAAATGTTTCTTGCTTATTTTCTGAAATTTTTTTCTTAACTGAAATGTTTAACGCTTTAGGAGTACTATATTATGGGCTATTGAACGTAAGAGTTAAGGTAGTTAGGGTGAGATTCTGTTTTTTATGTCGGTGCTTCATAGAAATATAATAGAATAGACTTATTTGAGGATGCTTCGTAGATCACGTATAAGTAACCAACAGCTTCCTCATGATGATCACAAAATCATGCGACTATGACGTCAAGTGGGAGCTCATTTGTTACAAAATTTCATCATTTATTTATTTCTAAGTATGGTGTTGGACTTTCCACGTAACGCAATTTTTGAGGATAAAAAGCTTTTTTCTAAATGTTAATTTTTATTAAAAATAAGCCATGCTATATATGTATATTGCGAATCATATATATTTTATAACCTATCTGTTACTTAGTTTTTCAAATTTTGCCAAATGTTGAATACATTATTTATTTATTTCTACTTACAAGAATCCCGTAAAAAATTATCGCCGAAATTGAAGTTTAAAAAATAATTTAAATGCAAATAATAAACGCAAAAAGAGTGTAAACATTACAAAACAATTAGACGCTCATTTGCTCATCAAACAATCTCGACTATCAATCGAGATAATTGCGATATCATTTGCATACGTAGACGTGACGCAGGCGCACTGATTTATACCATTTTATATCCAAGTATAACGTACACAAATATATTTACATATTTTTTACGAGAGCTGTAACCCACTTTAAAAGGAAAATCTCTCAGCACTTCCAACTTGTTGTTGTGGTTTTTTTATTGAGGGCGGTAAAAAGCAACCGATATTTAAGAAGAGTTTAAGAGTGCGTGCAATTCCTTGTACAAATTCAATGCGTCTACAATTAATTTTTACCTTCTATTTGACAAGCTGCTTTCCTTTTTCTATATTTGTAAAATTTCATATATAAAGATATATGAAATTTTATTTATTTACATCACATAGATACAAATTAAGTTCCAATTTCCAGCTACACGCCATTAAAACTGAATTATCATCTTCCGCGTAGTTATTAAGCTAAAGTATATGTGCTATGTCACGTTACCGTTAAGCGGTAATAGGTCAAGAGGTAAAAACAATCAGGAATGTACAAAACATTGAGGAAATCGTACAGTATGCATACTTACCATTTTCCAAAAGAAAAGTAAATTTACTGTTTAGGTACTATGAACAGTACTTTCAATTCAACATGCAATGTTCAAAACACACTGGTTTTTAAAACTTCAAGCATAACATTCAGAAATGCAATAGTTTCGTGTAATCGTCATATGAAAAGTTGAATGACTATTGATATAGAAAAAAAAAGACGGGTTGCACTCCGGGAGTGCCGGCAGAAGTGAAAACTTGATTATTAACGTTGAGCATGTTTGATATTTTGGAATGGTATCCGTCTTACGCTTTTTCGATCAGGTCACGTGTCCTGACGCGAGTTTAAGATTTTATACCCATTACAGAAAAAGTGCTCAACGCCGCTAAAGAAGTTTTCACTTCAAAAATATACATCAGTGTAAATAATAATAACGTGACGTTTTTAGATAAACAGATAAGGGAGACCACTTTTAAAGAATGTCGAATATTTAGCAGTTTAACAGCTAAGATGCAAGAAAATATATTATAACAGCAATATACAAATCGAATTATTATTTTTTTAACACTTGAGAAAATGTTATCGTCTTTTTTATGGTCCTGAAAGAATCTCAGCTAATTTAAGCCACAATACAGCTTTCAAACTTTGAGCTTATATGAATCTGAATGTAGTCTTTCTAATAACATCCACTACTTCTGCAAAACTAAATAGCCGTACTGATATTTATAATCCCACATGATATTACATATTGATGGATGGGTTATACTATAATACAGAAAGATGGATAGTACTTAATTTACTTCACAAACTTTTTTGTAAGCTATCTCTTGATAGTATAGATAGCGACTGAAAATCACATACATACCTACCAATTGTTACGTTAAAACTGGGGTTAAATTCGTCATATCATCCGACATTACATAATAGCAAGGTGGGTGTGAAACGTGTATAATTTGCATACGTTTTCCAGCTTATCTGCAAATTCGTACGTTTACTACGTATCTAGTTATCGTTGGCCAATAGTTAAGGATATTATGTGTTGTTATTCGGACTTATTCGTTAGTTATGACGTAACACAACCGGTGATTTTTCCTGCCGCTCATTTAGAGCTTTTATCAAAAAATATCAAAAAGATTACTAATTACCTTTGTGTCTTTTAATTTCAATCTCTATTTCTGTGTGTCACGATTTGGATAATGTAAGGTGAATTTCTTAGAAATATGTAGCTGCAAAAATGATTTCTAACTTGACTTTTCTCAGAACAAGGTCATGAATTGAAAATGAGTTGGTTTTCCCCAGTCAGCTCTCGTGAGGAAACTGTTTTTACTTATTTTAAATAATATCTATTTAACACGAACTTGTATGTTTGAAATATGTACTGTCATTAATTAGTTGACTGCTGTTGAGCTTTCTGACCTTCGTCGTTCGGCGTTCCCTAAAATTTATAATCGTAGTTTACATTTATTTTTGTCTAAACGGAAGACAAACATAAATGGTAAAAGATCTTTTACTACCTATACATCAAAATTATTTTTAACGAACACGTAAATTTTTACTTTAGATAATAATTATATTGAAAATTATTTTATAAACAAGAAAATATAAACATTTTTATACCTACACCGCCTGTAAATTGCACTTTCATTGCATCAGAATATAGGGCAACAATTTTCCATACACGCTATGAAAATTCATAACGTAGCTGCAGCATAACTTGTATCAGAATTCATTTATAAGCTATAAACAGTGTGTGGGCTGCAATATAATGTCATGGAGAAGCATATTATATTTTTCCATAAGCTATGTTGTTTACAAGCCCATATTATTACATAATATGATTAAGTGATCGTATTAAGTACATTATATCCCTCGTCAAAGAATAAGATTAATTTATAATCGAGTATAATTTATAGAACATTGCCACGTGGCGCCAAAAATTTCATCCCTAATTTTAATACATTATAGCTGCTGGGTAACTGACTAACAAATCATATTATCATACTAAATTACACATTATCCAAATGGTTTGTGTGGTTGTGGTAAAAGCATGACATACAGACAGACAGAGAGACTTTCGCATTCATAATATTATTACCACAGTCCATGCCACAGTATTACAATATATTTCCTATATTGTAATACTGTGATATTACTTTGGATTACATTTAGACCTTATTCAGCTCTCTCCATTGGATTAAAGTGAGACTAAGTTTAGTATTTATATGAAAACTTTTTAATATAAAAAAAATGTGTGCGTGTAATAGTGTACACACGTAAGAAGTGAAACTTCTTTATGACCTTATTTTTCAAAAAATAATTTACTATATGCAACTTTACAGAAATACGTCGAATCACGCGTGGTAGGGATAAGAAAAAGATGGCGCGTAACGGAAAAATGTCACGCGTAACGAACAAGTGTTAACTACATTTTTTTCCAAACCCCGATAAAGAAATTTCACTTCAAAAAAGATTTATATTGGACAAAATACATATTTCCCGCGACAAACAAGTTATTAAATTAAAATTGATATTAATAAATCATTAATTAAAATCTCTTGTTTCCTTCTACCCACTCATTCCCGTTTATTTATTTTCTTATTTCATATAAACAATTCTTTTATCAAATCAAATTTTCTTACTTCAAAAAGAGAGCTTATGACTACCTGAAGGGCCAATATTTTTCGTTTTACTAAATATCCTGTCCCTCTCCCTCTACCAGTAGGCAACACCCGTAACCCAGTTACGGTAGTCTATGGGCGGCGCACTTAGCTTACCATCAGGCAAGGCGTCGGCTCGTTTGCCTTCTTCTACCATAAAAAAAAAAAAAAAAAAAAAAAAAAAAAATTATTATTTTATACCCCAGATTGATTTCACAGAAAACGTGTATTTTTCCACGCTAAAGTAACCCACGTTTTGCCCTGTTCTGTAAATTTTCCGTAGAAAAAATCACGTGTTCTGTTTTGTGTGCGAGTTGTATTACAGTGTCACGTTAAAATACTTCTAACTTTAATTTAACGGTTAATGTTTTGGCATTTTAATATGTACGACAAAATATAGTTCTAAACATAAATAGGTAATCAAATCTGTTGAAGAAATTAAAAGTATTGTTCATCATGTTGATTTCTAGCTTAAAGCTTACTAGTTTTTAGGGTTCCGTACCGAAACGGTAAAACGGGACCCTATTACTGAGACTTCGTTGTCTGTCTGGCTGTCAGTCTCCAGGCTGTATCTCATAAACCGTGAGCGACTCCGACTCGCACTTGGCCGGCATTTTGTTCTGATAACATACGGACATACCTACATAAAGCTATAAAAAATATGCGATACATATTACATACGAATAAACACTCATATCAAGCATCCAATCTCGCGTAATCAAACAAGCTGTATTATGTTCTCTACGCAATGAATGACGCGATTGAATTTCTCAGGCGTGCCCGTATTATGTAGCGCATATTAATCGATAGTATAATATATCTGACACAAGAGTATATTATATTATCCTTTCTACCTCTATCCTTGTGTTATGTGTACCTCACCCTAAATTTTACGTTCATAAGATAAGCCTTATTGTGAACAAGTCAAAAAGGAATCGTCTAGATATAGGTAATTTAAAAGGGCTCCTCATCAGAAGCACCCACTTTTAAATTACCTTTTATCTTCTTTAACTATTTAATTTAAATGTTTTTTTTTTCAATTGATAATAATTGTTACCTATCTGTTTACGTAATAAATAAATTGACAGATTTATATTTTATTCTTTTGTATCCCGCACAAGTATATAAAAGTAGGCCCATTTTTGTCATTTATGTAGAGTTAAAAAATTCTTTTACTAGCTGTTTTATTTTTAATCAAAAATAAAAATCGCATGTATAAATATAGACTTAAGTAAATTATTACGTTCAGTAAATTTAGGTTCATTATCGAATTAGCTATTTGATCATTTCAATTTCCTTGAATGCCTGAGTATTTGGGTATTTTCGTTAAATTACCTCATTTATTCCAATTGTATGGGTTAAAATAGTTTTGAGTTTACGTCATATGTCTTATCTATGTGTTGAGAAAATACGTTACTGTACAAATTTGAAAGAGACTAAGATTGGTATTTCCATACTACGTCATCGATCATTGTTGCTAAAACGATACCGTACACCAAATAATACCTAGAGCCATATTATACAAATATAATTACCTACTAATTAACTAAAATTAGCCATGCAAGTGATTTCCCTTGTCTATTGTTTTTGCGATAAATGGTAGTCTAATTTCTTCTCCAAAGCTAAACTATTAAATTTCATCAAAATCAATTCGGACATTGTGAAAAAAATAAACATGCTGCATACAGTAATACACAATTTAATTATGATCTAATCATAATATATTTACGAAAATCGGTACTTTTTCTTAATATTATGTATTTCCCTTTCTAGAGTCATAGAGTCTTTGTTGAATATAGGAAGCACTAGTCTCCTAGGTAAAAATAATTCATACCGTAAAACGAAATTCAATGTGCAATACGGTTATGTACAATATTCGAATATATTGATTATTGACCGATTTTCCTTCGCAAGTGCATCTCGACGTGGGAAATGCTACGCCGCTGGCTCCCACGCGCCGGCACGTGCCTCTGAATTTATACAACCCTAGTCCATCTACAGCATTGTACACACATTCTGTACACAAAAACAACCCTTACAACCCTCGAGATACATCCCCATTTCCCTAAACGATTTCACGCCCTCATTCCGTTGAAATATACGCAGTTTATAGTCGGATCCTATTGCGTAAGGCTCTTGATTTTGCGAATTCGTTTAGTTTTTATGACTTCTTTAGTAATTAAAAACAAACAATGCTTTTATTGTTCTTTAAAATCCTGATAGTTCTTTGAAATTATTGTATAACGAAAAAAATATAGTTTTCTTTAGTATGATTACAAACACCATGTTAATACTGTTTATTATTTCTTATTTTTTATTATTGAGAACGCCTTTTTTTACTTCTTGAATACATTCCATTACGAGAAACTTCAATTATGCTCGAATATACAAATAAAATTTTCTTTATACTATGCTACAATGTAACAATTTATCGTAGATACATAAATGGCAGTAATAAAAAATATATTTTTAGAACATTATTTTCTAAACCTTCTACCTTGATTAATATTACCTATTTAGTTAATAACACTTCATTCTCAAAACTACTCAACCTATTTTAAAATTATTCTTCCAGGAGAAAGCTACGTTTTTACGAAGTAACATATAGGCTGTATTTATTTTATCTCAGCTCAACACAAGCGAAGCCGGGAGAATCCGCTATAGTACCTACAATCTACATATATAAAAGCATCAAAGCGCCGTCAATCTTTATTTAACAAGCACTAAAGGAGATTACTTCTCAAACCGTACACAATATGCAATTAAATATTTTTGCTCATTATACAAAAAATGTAATGCAAGTAGACGCGTGCGAGCCACGTGGCGGAGCTTTTAAGGAAATTTGTTGTCGAGTTGCGGACATAAATACACTGCATGAAGGATTATTGAAGCGACAATTTTATGTGTATGTATTATATTTTTGCATATAGAGAAATAATCTACCACGGTGTAAAAGCACAGATTAGTAAATAGTAGGTATTTACTAGTAGTAGGTAGATACTTTTTTATTTTATTTTTTTTTATAACACTTTACTATGCTAGTTATATACAAATTACTTAAAACTAAAAATTATAGCTAAACTAGCACAGAGGGCGACCTTATCACTAAAGAGTGATCTCTTCCATCTTAACTACTCTACTTTGTTTCATCCTAAGATTTTATTCAGGATGAAACAAAGTATCAAGTCAATATTAGATTATTATCTACTAATAAGATATTTGTCAGAGCATTTTGTGTAATTACTTTTAGTTTTGGTTTTATCTGCGATAAACCACTTTTATCGTGACAAAATCAAACGTTTATCTCGAGAAAAAAAGAGCGCCAAAAGTGGTTTATCGCAGATAAAACCAAAACTAAAAGTAATTACACAAAATGCTCTGACAAATATCTTGCAAATGTTTTAATATAATTGTTTATGAAAAAAAAAATCATAATAAGTATTATCATGTCAATTAGAAAACGTAAAAGTGTGAAAATTAGAGCTAACTTGGTGATTTTTTTTATCGAGTAAATTTTAATATTTTATGTTTTTGATTAAACAGAATCGTTGAACATATCATCTAGTTTGATATATATTTTATTTTTTAGATTTGGTCTTGCATATTACACGTATCATCTAATAGAAGATTGGTTATTTTGCTTTATGCGCCCCCTTAAAGTTTAACTGACTTCGTAAAATAATAATACTAAAATAAATGGTTTTGTTGTTTTTTGATTTGGCATTTTCATTTAAAAGAGAATACGATTAACAGTTGTCTCTGTTAAATGTTGGTAACTTTTTATGCATAATTCACTATTTATTTTTCTACCAAGCCATCGATATCGGTATCGGTATCGGTATCGCCGATACATTACTACAAATATCGGTATCGGTATCGTATCGGCAAAATCATGTATCGTTACATCCCTAGTATTTATCGTCATCTGTGATTTCGTAAATTGAATATTTCTACAACATAATATTTGATGTACACCTCTGTATGCCTCGTCAGGTCTTGAAGAACAAAGCAATAATATTTGCTACAGACGATGTAATAATGATATAGGTTCCCACTTCTTAACATTCAGATGATTTATTAGACTACAAGCCCGCATATGAAAAAAATATGGGTCAAATGAACCACCAGGGGTCATATCTAGAACGAAAGAAGAGCAAAAAATAATAAGATTCATCACTATGCCGTCACTTGTAAGCTGTCCAACTGAGTGCAGATGAGAATTGAAAAGTACAGGTAGACTCGGTAAATTTTGGTCATATATTTTTGTACGGCATTCTTAACCATCGATAGATCCATTAAAAATAATAAGAAACCGCTCAGTGCCGTACAAAAATGTTGGTCCACCAAGTCGGAATTTTAATTTCATTTCCGAGAGTTACCGGGGGTAAATTTGGTCATTTGACCATGTACGGCATCTGTGTCATACTATTGCTATACTGCTTTTAATCCATTATTCCGCAACGCCGTACAAAAATCATGGGGACAAGGGGAAAAAATCGAGAGTTGCAATCCCCTCTCTTTCCCCACTCCAGGGGGTCATTTGACTAAGTACGGCTTCGGTTCCAAAACATTATCTAGCACTCAAAAGTACTATTAAAAGCAATGCCGTCAAAAAATAATTGTTCTTTTAAATGTATACCAATCTTAATTTCATCGAATTCTTGATATAAAGAGCTGTAAGGTCATTTGACCCTGTACGGGAACTTTTTTTTTAACATGATATTGTAAAATTCAATTGTTGTATAGTATTGCCGTTCAAAAGAAACCGTTCTAAAAAAAGTTATAGAGAAATGCCAAACCAGAAATTTTGTTAAAGTTTAAACATCGTAGATTAATGAAATATAATAGTTTTCTACACTTTATTCGTTGTTTTAAATAGTATTAACATAGATAAATTAGGAAAAAACGATGCCGTACATTTTTGTGCAGACCACATCTTTTAGGCTGATGAAAGCGACGAAAGCTACAATTTTAAGGGTGCTTTATGGCCATTTGATACAGTACGGCATTAACATATTTTTACCCAACTACGGCAAAGCAAAAGGAGGGTTATGGTTTTGACAGGTCATGTATGTATGTTCATCTATTCCCTCGTAACTTCTAAACTACTTATCAGAATTCGACAAATAACATATCATTAGAAGCATCTGAATTGTTCACTGGATAACCAGCGACCAGCTAGCTAAAGGCTATATGGGGTTTCACAAAATCTAATGTGGCGCCCTCTAGCGGACAAAACATACAGAGTAAAAAAATAAAGTTAAGATAAATATGCCGTGTTTGGTATCATTTGAAAGCGCTTTACTTGTACATTTTGAATATGTATATATTACTAGCATTTGCTTGTGACTTTACCTGTATTCATGGGCTGATTGCATATAATTCACATCTTTTCGTTCATAGCTTTTTTATTAGTTCATCAATTTAACGGAGTCCATTCCACCTGACTCCGACTTTCCAAGGTGATAATTAACCACCTCGAGCTTCTTAATATTAATGTATATTTATATTTTATTATCAAAATATAAAGCAAACATTTCGTTATATGGATTTTTTTCTTTTTCAGATTTTTCCCCTTTGAACCAACGAAAATGTACGGCACATAAAAAAATATTATCTATGCATAAAATACTTTAAAAATAAATTTATTTCGTGTTGTGTCAAATGACCCCCTGGAGTGGGGAAAGAGAGGGTATTGCAACTCTCGATTTTTTCCCCTTGTCCCCATGATTTTTGTACGGCGTTGCGGAATAATGGATTAAAAGCAGTATAGCAATAGTATGACACAGATGCCGTACATGGTCAAATGACCAAATTTACCCCCGGTAACTCTCGGAAATTAAATTAAAATTCCGACTTGGTGGACCAACATTTTTGTACGGCACTGAGCGGTTTCTTATTATTTTTAATGGATCTATCGATGGTTAAGAATGCCGTACAAAAATATATTACCAAAATTTACCGAGTCTACCTGTACTTTTCAATTCTCATCTGCACTCAGTTGGACAGCTTACAAGTGACGGCATAGTGATGAATCTTATTATTTTTTGCTCTTCTTTCGCACTGGATATGTCCCGTGGTGGTTCATTTGACCCATATTTTTTTCATATGTGGGCTTGTAGTCTATATCTTTATATGTTCTGTGTGATTTATAAACAATCAATTCGTTTTGAAATATCCAATCAATGTTGTTGATTTTGTATTAATCAATGTACCCACGATTTACGACACCAAAACAAAATACATGGATAAATATTTAAATATAATTATAATATATTTTATTCTGAAATATTTGGAGTTAAGTCTTTTTAATTGTCGGTAATACCTTCTGACTTAATAAAAGTGTTGCAACAATCATCCATCAAGGAGGTTAAAAGCTCTTTACCTGACACAAAATTGAGAGAAATTAATGTGTTTGTTATGTGAAGAAAAACAAAAGAAGGTCCCACCGAGATTTGAACTCGGATCGCTGGATTCAGAGTCCAGAGTGCTAACCATTACACCATGGGACCGCTGGGATTACCGGGCCAAATTTGTAGATTTATGCAACTATTGTATTAAATTAATTAACGGTAAATGTTTAAAGAAAACTTTTTAAATAACTAGGTTTAAACAGCGCAGTCTATAGAATATAATATTAAAAGTAAATCTCGACAGCATTCATTTAAAAAAAATGTATGTACTCGGTTTAATATAAGAGTGCTTAATGCTTACCTATAGTTATGCCCAAGTTTAAAGAAGTTTTTATTTATTAAAATATGAAAAAACGCGGATAGCTCCTGCAACAAAATCTTTAAAAACAAAATCTATCATAACAGATGCATTTAAATTATAAAATTGATAATTCGATTACGAATATCGAATAAATAGATGATCGATTACAATCGATCATCGAAATCGACAGTCATGTATGAGGAAGAGTTGTACGCGTGCTCGTAATTTCAAATATTGTTATTTTAATGAGATTTCCGACCCCTACGATATTAGTTATTGATTTTGAAATTGTTTTAAAAACTGGCGATTCAATTATTGTTATAAATTACCTACTCGAAAGTTTACCTTACAGTTTTTTATCTTCTTTTTCAGCCTATGAATATAATTAAATGCTGAAAATTTCTATACTTATAGAGATATTCGGTGTAGGATCTCGGATATTTCATTAAATATACAGGGTGTCCCAAAAAGTAGTGATGAACGCAAGTTGGGAGGTAGAGGACCTAGAGGGCTATCCGAATCACCCCCATGTATGTTATGCGATTTTTCGTATTTTCGGAGTTATGACGTTTTTTTCAATTTTTCTGCTATCGCCGAGTACGATGATATTTTCACTCATGGTGACGTGAATTATTGCGCTAGATGCTTAATTTTTTTTGTGTGCTAAGCTGAAAGATAGGTCAATTCAGTATGGTAACATTTATTATCGTTAAATCTTCAAATGGAATAAAAAAAGAGTTAAATGTCAAGAAAGATAAAATTATCCAGTATGTTCAAAACTTCAAGGGCCCATAAAAAAATAAAATCACATGAAAAAAGTTTTCCATTTAGCTTTTAAAAACTTGCTCTATCTATTGGGTAGCTACCCTAAAAATTTCATTTTATTATTCAGAAGGTTTCAATCGAAAAATTGAAATCTAATGTGGTAAGTGCAAATATTTTATTAACATGATGATCATTAAAACTATTAAATAGGTGTTTAATTACCAGAAATTTTTAAAATAACTCAGCTATGGCTCAATGCAAGTGCGACATCACCTTAAAAAGTTGTCTTTTAAATGTCTGAATGCCCTTTTATCATTTTTAATGGTTTCTTCTGCTACTATGAATTTCGGGGTTATTTCGTCCAAATTGTGGCATTCTTTCAAGTAGCCGAGGTCTTTTTAGTATCCCCATTGAAACAATTCAATGGGGTTTAGGTCGAGGGACCGTGGAGGCCAGGATTTAAGGCAGGCGTCACCGGCGCATGCGCAGGCTGCAACGACCAATCTATCTTTCAGGGTATCTTTGCCCTTTAGCCTGGCCTGCACGGTCCCCGGACATAAACCCTATTAATTTTTTTCCGTGGGGATACTACAAAGACGAGATACTGCCATAATTTGGACGAAATAACCCCGAAGCAGAAGAAACCATTAAAAATGATAAAAGGGCATTCAGATATTTAAAAGACAACTTTTTACGATGATGTCGCACTTGCACTGAGCAACAGCAGGGTTATTTTAAAAATTTCTGGTAATTAAACACCTTGTTATTGGTTTTAATTTGTTTTTATTAATCATCATGTAAATTCAATTTTTTCACTTGCCTCATTTAGATTTGAATTTTTCTATTGAAGCCTTCTGAATAATAAAATGAAATTTTCAGGGTAGCTACCTGATAGATAGAGCAAGTTTTTAAAAGCCAAATGGAAAACTTTTTTTATGTGATTTTATTTTTTTACGGGCCCTTGAAGTGGTGAACATACTCGGTAATTTTATCTTTCTTGGCATTTAATTCTTTTTTTATTCCATTCAAAGTTCTAACTATAGTAAATGTTACCATACTTAATAATATCTTTCAGCATAGCACAAAAAAAAATCAAGCATATTCCGCAATAATTGACGTCACCATGAGTGAAAATATCATCGTACTCGGCGATAGCAGAAAAATTGAAAAAAACGTCATAACTCCGAAAATACGAAAAATCGCATAACATACATGGGGGTGATTCGGATAGCCCTCTAGGTCCTCTACCTCCCAACTTGCGTTCATCACTACTTTTTGGGACACCCTGTATATATTTATAAAGTTTTAAGCTTAATTAGCGTAAAATCTTGCAAAGTTAGTTATAGTAAAGTTTAATAGTGTATTTATAACTAAAATTTGACTTAAATATACAAACTTCAGCCCATCTGATAGAGAAGTAAGTAGACAGGATTTATTCAAGCAAGCAAATAAAGTTATTGGTTTCATATTCAGCGATAGGTATTACCAATATCTTCGCCCCATCGCACTTGTGAGTTATGTGCACAAACATTTTGAATGCAGAGTCCATTATATAGATATTATACTATTATAAGCAGTATTGATATTAGAACGCGCTGACCGGTGCCATCAAAGTGCGCTCTGGTGCTTTGATATTTTATGTTTGTTTTTTTTTACCTAATACATACACAGTACAATACAACTTCTTTACAATATTTATCATTGAATGTTTATTTATCAATAAGGAAATGATTTTTTAGTTGTCATGAATAAAAATGCAGCAAAAATTTTTTTAGACCCTTTCAACAATAAACTCATTTTTAATCGATGTTTAAGCAAAATCGACGAAAATTTGAATACAACGTGTTATTTATTATTAATTAATATGTAGGTACATATTAAACAAACGTGTAGCAAGTATCAAGACCCACCCGTCACAAGACCACTCTATTATTACAGTACCGCAGTATCACTGACCATACCGTTTTATTGCTCAACAATTAATTCTACCCTTGTCATTGTATTCTTATTTCTGACCCTAAGGTCTGTATTCGTGATTCCGATAATCTAATAGAGTGACCAGTGACCGCTGTCCGCCGAATGGTCAATAAAAACAAGTGGCAAGTGTAGTATGTTTGTATTTGCGATGGAAAAATAATTAAATTAGAATTATTATGCAAGAGAGCCTCGAATAATTCGTAAATGCAAATGCGACGAGAAAATAATTGAAATGTAATTCAATTTCATTTGAAAAACAATAAATAGGTACATTGACGGTATGCTGTTTCCGTTTTTTTTTAATATTTAAAAAAAATGTACCTAAATAACTCTCCGTAGGGTAGGAGTTTAAATTTAATGTAGGTAGGTAGGTACTTACTGAACAAACAAAAATACAAATCTACGACATTTTTATTTTGTAATCATATTAAAATTTTGCCGCTTCCAAATGTGTAGAAATCTTGATCAAGTTGTTGTTCTCTTTTCCTGCAAATTGAAATACTTTTGCTTTTCATCTTTTTAACATAATATCTAGTCTATGTAATTAAATAAATAATAAATAAATAAATAAATACACTTTATTCAGCACCATGTAAATACAAGTAAAAAAAGAAACAGACAATATGATTATAAAGCTAAAAAGGCGGCCTTATCGCTACTAAGCGATTTCTACCAGGCAACCTATGGGTAGGATTTTTAATTACATATAAGAAAGAGGTGAAAAACAATAGGTGGTGCAGCAATGAAAATGAATTACAGTATATTTAAACCATATAACTACTTATATTATAAATACATAATAATATGTAATAAATATAATTTAAGAATACCTACTTATACATTATATACATATTAATATAAACGTACACATAATATACAATACATACAATACATAATATATATACCTATACAATACAATTATTAAATAAAATATAAGGATACTAACAATTTATTTGGGAGAAGAAATGGTTGAAAACTAAATTTTTAAATATGTTCAGCGATTTCGCACGTCTGATTTCAATTGGCAGAGCGTTCCAAAGAAGTATCGACTGTATATGGAAGGATTTGTGGTAAAATTTTGATTTATGGGGAGGAATTTTCAATAGTAAATTGCCAGTGCAGCGCAGATTTAAATCAACATTCGAACGAAATTCAAATTTTTCTTTAAGGTAGACAGGGGCTTGAGGATAGAAAAGGATTTTGTACAAAGATGTAAGTATATGCATGTTGCGACGTAGACGTATGGGTAACCATTTGAGCCTCATACGGTATACGGTAATTATTATTGAGATAACATTATTATTAAGTATTAGGTACTTTAAAAGTTTTTTCTAAGTTATTTTAGATGAGCCTTATTTCATTTCAACAAAATAGCGAAAGCAAATCGAACAATTTACACATATTTCCAATTTATGTTCTATATTAAATTTATTACATTGATGAAATATCCATAAATGTACTCATAAATATCACAGATGTAACCAAATCATAAATTAAAAATTAGCAAGAAGCGGGACAATTGCGTGAAATTTACAACGGGCAACACTCCCTTTAATTGAATTTATCCAATTGAGTTTGGTGAATGGGATTTAATGATTTCCATTCGCAATTATGGGATACGAGGATTAACTGCCCTCAAAATTTACTTGTAAACAATTACTTTTTTTTCTTTTTCTTATTTTAACCAAATCAGATTATGAAAATGAGTATTTAGTTTGTGAACATCATCTCAGACTATGTATAATTACTGCCAAGTTTTATTCATAGTTCAACAATAAAATATATAAAATACAATTGAAACCTTACACAATATAACCTACGGCTACATACTACATGTAAGCATATTGTAAAATTTTAAAATCTAATAAAGCTTTTCACATCGAATCATAAAACTCTACAATGCAATTAAAAATATGTTTGAACCTTGGTTTGAACCAAGACTGAACCCTAGCGATTACTGCGATTTAAATACTGTATTCCTTCTGAATTCATACAAATACATTTCCAAATGCAAATAAATGTTAAAGGATCTTGTTGACAGGCGTGAGGAGAAATTTAAAGTTTTAATTGTTATTTTATGATTGTAACAAAGGATTATCGGGCTTTGCATGACGAGCCGCGGACGGCCGGAGCGAATGCGTTACATTTGAATTTAAGATATTGTAAAAGAGAATTGCTTTAATTAAAAAATGACTATTAACCGCTGATTGTGTTGTTGAAATTCGTGAAATCTGTTTCCCCTTATAAAAATGACATCGGGCGTAATGTTCGGCTGCAATTATAATGTTTTTTTAAATATAATAATTAAAAAACAAAAATGGTAATAGTAGCAGTACAACTTAATATTAGTGCTCTTTTACTGAGTCCCTTTAATAGGAGTGATACCTATATTTAAATCATCGCAAAAATTGTAATCTTTCCAAGTACCTACCTATTGTGATCCGTAACGTTACATACAAACTGCACCAGACGGAAGTTAAGGAATTAATTCTCAGTATACTTAATACATTACATGTTTGCATTAAATGTTCAAAATAATTTGCACTTTACGTAAAGGCCATTTGTGTTTATAGTTTCAGTAACACTTTTTAAAGATTAAAGGTTTTAACTTTTAATGAAAAATGTATATAATTCAATTGCATAATTTACAACTTTCTCAATATTTTAGAAACCTAGAGCCCTCTAGTGTTGAATAGATGAAATCTGTATTTGGATTCAAATTGATTTCAACGCCATCTATGATCACAAAAATGATTATGGTTCCAAAATAATTGGTTTGTACTTTTTTTATTTTCTATTATCTTGGATGGGTAAATAATATTTTATTATTTTATATTTTACCAGGCAATGTTTTCTGAAATTTTTTATCCTTACCATATCGATAAAAAGTTACGAACGATCTGGTATCTGGTTGCGTAAAAATAGTAGTGTCCGACCGAACTTTCGGTTTCGGTTTCGGTTTCGGCCGAGTTTCGGCCAAAAATCAAGTTTCGGCCGCAGTTTCGGTTTCGGCCAAAATCGGCCGAAACTTTTGCCGAAACCGAAACTTATTTCGCAAGTTCAGTGAACTTAGTTCACACACGTTGTGACACACGTTCACGCTCGCCTAACTTCGTTTTCCTCGGCAACGCTTTGACGGACGCTGTCAAAGCGTTGGTTGACCCACGCTGGTGGAAACAATTTTTGATTATCTATGTTGAGATTGGAACTGGGTGTAATAGTAATTAATAATTATTATTTTTATATAAGAGGTACCTTAAAGAGACTGATTATTCTTCTAAGTACAAATACCAATCCAAAGTATTAAAGACTCTTTAATAAAGAGATAGATCTCAAAATACCAAAACTTAGTATTAAAAGTAACAGTAACAATTACTGATTTGATTTAGATGACTGATTTAACTGAGAACTTAATTTGAAAAAATAATAAAAATTAAAATTGTTATTATTAATATTTTAAAAATACTATTTTTTTATTTTATATTAAATAAATGATTACAACAAATTTAATATACTGTGTTTTCATTTCATGCCCTAATTAAGGCAAAATAATAGGTAAAATGCACCAAAGTTCAGTATTTTTAGAAATTTCATACTTGACCACGTGAGTTTCGGTTTCGGTTTCGGTTTCGGCCGAAACTGAAGCCACGGCCGAACATTCGGTTTCGGTTTCGGTTTCGGCCTGGAAACCAGTTTCGGTCGGACACTAAAAAATAGTGACATTGACATTCATTTTGTTTGCAATTAGAATTTGATATCTGTAATCTGTGAAGTGTGATTGTTGTGTGAGCGCGTAAATACGGAATTTTTATCGATTTTGAACTGGGAAAAATATTTTAAATACTTTACCTGAGGTCAATTATACATTTGAAAAGCTAACGGAATAGATATTGTATTAAGATTTTTGAAATATCGATGTCTACACAGTCAAAAACAATGCCGTTGATTGATTTAAAAGTGTACATACGCGTAGTCGCTGCGGTATTTTCGGTATGGATTTATATTTTACTTTAATTAGAACTACCCTTCAGATGAAATGAAAACCACGAATATGGAAAAATTATACAGCAATCCATTATAATATAGATAGTTACACTTTTTATATTGCATTCAGTACATACTCCAAATAAATATAATTAATTAATATTAAATAAATATTTATTTATGATAATAAATGTTTGCTATACCTAATAACTGACTACTGATTCTCGTCTCATGTCGTGCATTATAACTGTCTTTTTCGCATTAGAAATTGCATGTTATCTTAGTAATAGAATTTTAAATAATAAAGGTAATTTACGAATTTCAGATATCATCGGCCACAGCGTTTGTAATGGCCCTTTTGCGTCTCCTCAATCCAGAACTCTTCTACTTAGAAACATTAGATCATACAGATAAGGGTAAGGTGTATTAATAGCAACCAGTAATTATTACCTAAGTATATCATAAATATTTATAGCAGCACTTTTATGTTTACCATTGCATTGATTATCAGGTCATATGTATTAAATACAGATCTTTTTAATGTGTACAGCTGTTATGGATTGAATACAATTTTTATTCTTTTCCAATAAGCTATTGAGTAAACACATCCTTTACTTAACTACATTCATATTTTATCTGATTTTCCCAATGTTCATAAATAAATAACATGAGTAGTTAGGTTCCTCATATTAATATAATTCAATAGCATAATTCATCAGTTTCACTATGGCAGTACAATAGGGCAGCCTTTGCAAATGGCAAAGGTCACTTTATGGTAGCCTAACCAGTAGAAGCAGTAACGACTAACTCAATAGTATCTATTCGTAACAACACAACAAATTTTTTAATATGTATTTGACTTCTTCCCTTCACTACATAGTATAAAACAAAGTCACTTTCCACCATCTGTGTGTCTGTGTGCTTAGATCTTGAGTCTAGAAACGATGCAACAGATTTTGATGTTTTTATAATAGACTAGCGGTCCGCCCCGGCTTCGCCCGTGGTACCTACATGTTTAAACTATCCTATCTCTCAAGTTGGATCGAACTGCAGGTGGTGTGCGAATTTTATTATAATCGGTTAAGTGGTTTAGGAGTCCATTGAGGACAAACATTGTGACACGAGATTTATATATATTAAGATAGAGTTGTTTTTAATATAATTTTGATAAAAGGTATAAAATTGTTTAAAAAGCAAGCGTAGCCACGCGCAGAAAGCTAGTAATGTATTAAATGCTATTAACAGTACCTACCATACCATTTTGGATGAGAGTAGCAAGGGACAGGTTACATTGGAAAGAATTGGAGGAGGCCTATGCCAAAAGGCACACCGAACTTACGGACCTCTTGTAACCCTATGTTTAGGAATAAAAGGCTATATTATGATTAACAGTACCTACCAACTTCTTAATTCTAGCAATCCACTATTTCATCAGTGGCATGATGCTCATAACCGGTGGTATAGGGTTCCTGAACAGCCTGATAGTGATGAACCGGAGCTCCACACTTAACACGGGCCGCAATATAACTGTGTGGCTGCTGCTCGACTCGCTGTTCGAGACCTCGCGTGTGATATACGTGTTTGTGTGCGAGATCATCCTCAAGGGCAAGGGCACTTGGCAAGTGTACGAACTGTTGATCAGTGTGGCACAGTACTGTGAGTATACTTATTTGTATAATTTTGGGCACTTGTTTTCAGATGGCTTTTCAATTTTTATCTTCGAATGGCAATAGAATTGACTGCAGTTTCCTCTTACTACATTAGAGTTGTGTTAGTTTCATCTGTGCAGCGTTAAAATACCTAAGTATAAATATGCACATATTTAAATAATAACACATTAATGAGGCGGCTATTGAACCTGCGTCTTCTTCTGATATGCGAAATAAATATTTGCTAAATATGTTATCAATAGATTTGCCGCTTTTTGACGTGATAACGGCTTTAAAATCGTTTTAGTCGGGT
This sequence comes from Colias philodice, assembly GCF_061535455.1. NCBI lineage: Eukaryota > Metazoa > Arthropoda > Insecta > Lepidoptera > Pieridae > Colias > Colias philodice. The sequence continues at coordinate 555,020 of NW_028322190.1, read as the reverse complement.
GACATGTTCAGAAACTTGTGTCACACCAAAACCTCACGAGCGCGATCGCAGGTATAACGAGAGAGAGACGGACCGATCTCCCGTCTCATCTCGAGCGCTGCCACCAATAAGACGTTATCACGTAAACATCTCGATCGTAAACCTACTTTACAACCTTTTTTTTTTAAATATTTGTTACAGTATGTTTTACATATTTTCTCTTTTGTTCCAGTGCTGGACAGCTTTCTGTACTGTCAGATGATACTCAGACACTAGTATTGGCTGTTATTTTTTATTTTATATTGTTACTTGTTGATATTCACGAGCGAAGACAGGAATCATTCTATAAGCTAACTGTAATCAAGATGTATTAAGAATTATGAGCATTCCGAGCTTTACAATTGGTGTAAGACCAATAATTTATAAAGTAAGGTATTAAAATGGTAGTTTACTTAATCTTATCGAATGTAGACAAATAATAGAGTAAATATATAATTAGCTGCAAAGTTGTTCGCTCGTGTTAGTGTATAGATCTTAGACATTCCTATCTTGAATAGACTTCACATAACTATGATCTCTTATTGAAATTAAGTATTATTCAAGTGATATTATAGTGTTAGACACGTTTTGTAGTTTGTATTCTAAAATGTTCACTTCATGAGTTTATTTTCTGCACATTTTAATTATATTTTCAAAAGCCATCTATGGATATTCACTTATGATATAAACCACAAGTATTATTTCAATAATTACGCATCTAAGTTTTAATTTTAACGTCACTTAATAAAAATTTTAAATACCCATGCCCCAATAATAATTCTATGTATAACTTATATATTTTAATGTAAATAGCATAGTATCCAAACATTGAAAATAATTGCCAAATTTTACTACCACCTTTACAATTTTATTTGATACGACGATAGCTCTAATTATTGTAGTTTTTTCTTTCATAACAATCATGGTACAATGAATGTTAACATAAAATGTATCTACCTCATGAAGTGACGCCTTTCCCCTAGTTCTGTGATGTATCGAATCTAGTGTAATCAAAATGTTTTATTTAAGTGTTCTAAGGGTCGATTTTTCATAACTTAGATCATTATCAAATTATTACCATGACTATCTTAATTGAATGTTATTGTTTTAAATAGGTCGTAGTCTTAAAAAAAATATTTACAAATTTAAACGCATTTTTTCCAAAACAAAGTTGTGTATAATGTGCTTGCAAAGATGTTTCTAAGTTTTGAAAAATATGACCAAGTCGATTTTTAGTTTGTCTCAAAAAAATTACGACTAAAATATATCATTTTATAGATTATGATTTAAGATTAAGCGAGACGTGCATTTTTATTATTGTACTTTAAATTAGCATTTACTTATTACGTTTTGTTTGTAAATATGAAAATTATATGTAAACGTTACTATTAACTATTACTTGATTAAGGAATTTTATCTCTGAACTCTTCATTGTTATTATTTTTAATTATTTTAAGGTTTTATCAATTCAACTTGCATGTTTTTGTATACTTTAAAAATATGTAAACCGTGTAAATATGCCTATTTTATTTTTACTTTTTTTATTTCGTTGCTAATATACAATTAAATCTTTTTAATTGCGTATGGTTAAGAATTATACACATTTGAAAAAATCAATGTGAATTACAGACATTAAGTTATCAATCAGATGTACCTATTCGAATTTTATTTTATGATTTTTAATAAACGGTTCAAAATAAAAGACATTGTTTTTTTATAATTTTCTTTAATCAGTGAGTGGTTTGTCCAAAAATATACTGCAGCTATAACATACTACGTGAACAATCAGTCCTATCTTATATGAGACAACTTGTTTTTAAACAAAATCAACCGAAATCATCAATACAAATTGAGTACAGCAGATCCAAATATCTTGATTTTCCTATTCAATTATTTTTATATGAAAATTTATAAACAGTTGCCTCATAATAAGATTACATCACCATATTATCTCAACAAGAAACTTATGTACGCACTCAACAATACTGCTAGACATTTTGTTCATTTTAACAACTCTGGCTTTACCCATTGTATGATTTTATTTGTGACTATTAAAGGTACAAAAATATCTTTAAATACATTAAGCATAGGCTCGAATATGTTCCCAACGATTGCAACGTATGTAACTATAAATTACTAGCATATTTTGAGTAAGTTTTATATAAATGAGCTAGTAATTAAAAATTAATTGAAATATTTTCAGTGTTGCAAGTCACACATAAAATCCCACACTGGGGAAAACACGCATGTCATAGTTGTATAAATCACAACGTTGCCATTGCACTTAAACAATAAGAGAAAAGCGAAAACAATGAGAATGAGCTTCCAGCCGTTCCAAACATTACCCTGTATAAATTTATAGAAAAAATACTATCATCGTAGGCCAATATTTGTTACAAAATCCGTATTAAAAAATAATCAGATTCCGTTAAAATTCAAAATTACGTCAAAAAATTGTCACAAAAAAAAGTTTCACATTAAAAAATATCATTTGTGTTAATCGCGAATGGCACCGAATAAAAACCCCAGCGTACAGAAGATAAACTCTCTCTAAAACTACGACTCTCGTTCAAAGTACGAAAATACTATGAATATTTTACACTTAATGGCACTTCTAAATGTTATTATCTTAATAATTTTATAATCATTTAACTATTTATAGATATCTTGTGATTAGCGAGATGCACTTTTGTACAGGCAGAGAATAAAGGCGTCGTATTTGTGGATAGCTTTTGTTTTATTTTAAAAAGTCTACAAAATTTCAATATAAAAAGCAAACTTCTATATGGCAATCTTGAAAAATCACTGTCAAAAAATTGTTTCGTACAAAATCTTTGTTCTATAAACATTAGGTATCAATTAAAGTTACTTGAATACAAAAACGTAATTTGTATTAATACAAAAGCTATGTACACACACTTGTACATAGTACATGTTATTCTTATAATGTCAACCATTTGGTCAAACATATAGTCGATTTTCCCTATTGTCAAATAAAGCTTTTCGAATGATACAATTATACCATCTTCTGTTTATCTTCATAACGTTATTTGGCTATTGGAAAATCAACTTTAAGTTCATTTCAATAGAACTTATTCAACAATGTACTATCAAGCTATCTTTTTATAAAAAAAATGTTAAGTTCTATTGAAAGACACTACACTACAACGCGATCATAATATATATTTTATAATACAGCATATTGCTAAAAATCTGTGGCCTATAGCAAAAAATCGTGTCAACTGCATATAAATTTTACATTTCAATAAATTCTGAATCTCACAACCCACTACCGAAGTTATATTTATATATTCTAATTATAATATGTTATGCTTGGGATAACAGCATTATGCAGTTTTATATTACGTCATTAAATCATTCATTATCAGACTTGAATGATATTATTTTGAGCTTGATTCCATAGAAAAAAACCATTTTCAACAAAGAACAAACTAGTAACTAAATAATTTTAATTCTAGAATATCATTAATTGTTTCAATAGAATTTACTTCATCATTGCTATAAGAAATAAATATAACTAAATATACCCAAAATTAGGCATTTTTTAATCATCCCCACACAACGCTGTCACCCCAACCACCTGCGAGACGACATTGAGATCCAAACGAAGGAACTAATCAACTAACATACAGAACCGAAAACAAAACAAAATAAACTGAATCCATATCTATCTACAATAATATTGTCATGTCTATAATATGCTACACATTCGTATATTTTCCTTCCGGCCGCACGACGACTCCGAGTCGAACTAGAAATAGAAAATACACTGAGCGCGAGATGGCGCTCGCCGGTTGTGGATACAAGACTAGCACCTCGGGGAATTTATTATTGGATACGAAATTATTACGTACCTTGAATATTTAGCGGTGAAACTTGTTGAAGGGTGAAAAACATTTTTTTTCTAGATTTAAATATGTTTCTTTTTGGTTGGTTTATAATTTATATAATTATTAATCTCCAAACACTAAGTCAAAATTCATATTTTTGTAATTTTTCACTCTTCAACAGTAAAATACTTACAATGAGCGCCATCTAGCGGAACGAGGCCGACACTACGAGGATATGTTTCAGCGTCCTTACAATTCAAAGTCTACTCTATAATAACAACTTACACTACATCAATTAATACTAAGGGAGATCCATCCCCCTGCGCGAGATGAAAAAATGCATTTGGCCGATAGAATAATTGAAAAATTTGGCCTTTTTGGTAAATTTTGAAACGCATCAAAGATAAGGTACGATTTAGGAACGAAGGCTCACTTCGTTATTTGGCACCTTTTCACGTGAAAAGCACCGACACAATCACTTATTTCACTAACGCGCGTACACCGTACAAAATGCGTCTTTGTGACCGTAATAGAGTATCGCCAATAATTTGTCAATTCATATAATCATTACAATATGTTCTATATTCATTTGTATTTCTAAATTAAATAAAAAAAAATCTTGAATGCGAATTTACATAACGTTAATAATTATTTTATATTCATTTAAACACGAGCAACTATCGCTTGTGTACAGGACAGACGTGCGAGCGCGTCGAATGTACGGAACAGAATGAGCTCTGCGAAGGGAAGGTGGGATTGGCCAGAGGAGTTATATGATTTAGGATCAAAGTGGGATTGGGAAATGGGACAAAAGCGGGATTACACGGGAGACATAAGGGCAGGTCGGTTAAATCGAACGAAATTTCTAGTTCGGGTCTAGTTTCTGTATTATACGTTAATTCGAATATGGGCGGGGCGAGGATAGTCACGTGATTGGTTTGATCAAAAGCGGGCGGGGAACGTAATATTTCGATGTTATCAGAAATAGGTGAATTAATAGTGAGGTGTTTTGTCTGTTTATATGTAGGTGGAGTCACGTGATCAGGTTTATCTAAAGTAGGTTTGGAATTCAGTTTTGCAGTAGTTGTTTCTAAGGAATCTTTCAGAGAATTGAATGGACAGGTCGGGATTGTCACGCGCTCGGGCACGGGCTGGGTAGGAGTTGTCACGTGAAAGGAGTGCGGAGGGGGCGGGACTGTCATGCGCTCGGGAGCTGGTTGGATCAGGGTTGTCACGCGCTCTGTTGCTGTTTGTGGCAGGGTTGTGCCTCGCTCTGTCGCCATGCGGGGCAGGGCTGTCCCTCGCTCTGTCGCTCGGGGCAGGTCATCGGGGGCGGGGGCCAGGGGGGCGGGCGCGGAGGCCGCTAGAAGTTCTGCTGGCGCTTGCGCTTGAGCGAGATGGCGTCGAGGATGGGGCGCCGCTTGCGCTCGTAGGCGGCGTGCAGGCGCTCGATCTCCGCCTCCATCTCCACGTCGAGGCGCGCCTGCAGCGCCTCCAGCTCGCCCTCCGACAGGTACGACAGCTGCAACGCGCCGCGTACAGTGCGTACATTCCACATATATGTATGTACATACATATACATACATATGGGGCCAATCAAGAAGCTTATATCTAATACACTGGAGATTTCAGTATGAACATTAACGTGTAACAAGAAAATATGACGTTGAATGACGCCCGTATGTTTTTTTATCCCTTTCACACCTAGGTAGTTAGTTAGGTGTGAAAGGGATAAAAAAACGTACAGGCGTCATTCAACGTCATATTTTCTTGTTACACGTTCATACTGAAATCTCCAGTGTATTAGACATAACCTTCTTGGGGCCAATTTAAAGAAATGCAAGGATTCTTTCACGAAGTGAAAAGGCTTAAATCACTTATTGTTTACTAGTCTTTATAAATAAAACTCAAAGGCCTGATACTTTAAAGTTATATGAATCAAAGAAATAAAGGCCACAACAATGGAAATTAAGACAAATTTGAAGTAAAATAATGATCAAGAGCTAATGTCGTATAATGAATACTAAATGTATCAAAATGAAGCCATGTATCACTACATAACAGTAGCAAAGGTATATCTATGAGATATTAGCTTTAATATAAGTATAAAAAAATAATTTACTTTAAAATTTTCAAGTGAAATGCACCTAAAAACAAAACACCTCTAATTTTAAACCTCAAACAAAAATTGAAAAAGACTATCTCACGAATTGTACAGCTATATAAATATTCTTATAGACATACCCATTGTAATTTTAGTTTTTACTATAAACTTTAAGGGATTTACAATAGCTTTCAATAGCTATTAGCAACTTTGGTCATTGATCAATAAAACTGTTCTATTATTCGAAATATCATATTTTTAAAAGTTTGTATAAACTATAATATAATATTATAATATAATATTTAATAGGAATATTAAAAAAACATTGATTATATTTTATCATATCAAATATCCCATTTTTATAACGTAAAAATAATACGTTTTGCAAATGAAGAAGGTTAATCATATAGAAATTATATGATAAATTAAACGACCATCTGGATCGATGTTATCAAAATGGGATATTAATTAACAGTAAATAAAACGCCCCGTAAGTACCTAATATTAAAATATAGATAAATAAATAAAAAATCTTTGAACCTATTCCAAATATACATATTTTATTTTATTTGTGTGTTAGATGATTTAGTCACGACATCTATGTATCAAAGTTTTTTTTATAAATTATAAAACAAATACTTGATACATTTTTGTAAATAAGATGAATTGTTAATATTCAACTATAACGTGTACATATTTGTTAAAATGTTAATAACAATAAACAAATAAAAGAAAATAAATATGTATTGTGTCGCAGGTACTACTATTTCTTTGTAAATGTTTGTATTTTAGAGTAATTGGGTGTGTATGTGTGCCTTTATAGTTTAACATGTATGTATTAATAATAAAAAAAATGTATGCGTGTACTAGAGTACACACGTAAGAAGTGAAACTTCTTTATGACCTTAAAAATGTCAGGAGTATGGCGTAACGCAAAAATGTCACGCGTACGGCGTAACGCAAAAATGTCACGCGTACAGCGTAACGCAAAAATGTTACACAAAATTTTTGTCCAACCCCGATAAAGAAGTTTCACTTCAAAAATGTGTGTGTACACACGTAAGAAGTGAAACTTCTTTATGACCTTATTTTTCAAAAAAAATTACTATATGCAAGTCTACAGAAATACGTCGAATCACGCGTGGTAGGGATAAGAAAAAGATGGCGCGTAACGGAAAAATGTCACGCGTAACGAAAAAATGTTACACTAAATTTTTTTCCAACCCCGATAAAGAAGTTTCACTTCAATTATTCTTGTTAATGGAGTAATATTCTCTGTACATATTTCTATACATATTCCATATATCGCAAGACTGTTTGTATGTTTGCTTGTGCGTGCGTGTTTTGGTACTGTTTACTAGTTCACGTGTTATTTATGTACGTGTGCGTGAATGCGTGCACGCACACATGTATGCGTGTGTACGTAACAACGCATCTGCATGTGTGTTTAGTGTGTGTGTGTGTGTGTGTGTGCGGGGACTCACGGGGCGCGAGGAGCGGCGTGTGCGCGAGACAGACGACGTGCAGTTGACTTACGAATTCGAAGTTGCCCGACTCGATGAGCGCGCCCACGCTCGCGCCGCCCGCCAGCTCCGCTACCGCCGAGCTGCAAACACATAAATATTGTTAGGGTTGCCACACGAGATGTTTTAAATTGTCACTCGTGCATACACAAAGATCGTAGAGTTCTCTAAACTTTTTCAACCCTACATGTCGATTTATTTATTTTCATCGTCAATTATTTCTTAACAGTATATTCCTCAAGAGCGGGTAACGCATTCCCAGAAATATTAAAAAAATATTTTATTGTGATTTTTTTTTTCATAACAAAATTACCAAAATTATATGGTGTACTAACAAAATTACCTACCTAAGTACCTAACAAAATTGTATTTTTTCTTATTAAGCTATTGCATAGCTTCTATCGCGGGCCTTGAGCGCGGGGACCGAATCCAGAAATTTAGTAACGAAAAACCTCACACTCCCCACTTCGGCGGGCATGGAGGTGTGGCTTGAAGGCATAGCATGCAATAGCTTTACCGCGGCAGTCCCCGAGTACCACACGTCTTTTTATTATTAATTAAATAAAGCACGCTAACCTGAGCGTGTCGGGCGCGGGCTTGGTGCCGTTGGCGGGCGGCGCGCGGGGCGGCGGGCCGGGGGCCGGCGGGCGGCCCGCCTCCTGCTGCTCGAAGTGCTCCAGGAACAGCGGCCGGTAGCGCGCGTGCGTGTCCAGCGGGTCCGTGTCGTGCCCTGCACGCAACATAATAAAATAAGTTAAATAAAATATACCGGCCGAATTGATAACCTCCTCCTTTTTTTAAGTCGGTTAAATACGAAGTCGCTTTGGCTGTCTGTTTTTGCTGTATACTCCAATCTGTAAGACCACTCACGCTTCATGGTGGCGAGGTCGTGCGGCTCGTTGATGACCATGGTGGCGAGCCCGGCGGCCAGCTCCGCGGAGCCGTCCCGCGCCGGCACCAGCGTGCCCGCCTGCTTCATGGTCTCCGAGCTGTAGGCCTCCACGCCGCCGCCCCCACCGCCCTGACACAAAGATAAACGATTCATTCATTATTAATATTATACAAGCAAGCCCTACCAAACACACACACATTTAATATTTTCATTACGTTATACTAACTGTGCCAGACAAACACATATCAATATATATTGCAATTACGTTATACTAGCTGTGCCAGACAAACACATATCAATATATATTGCAATTACGTTATACTAGCTGTGCCAGACAAACACACATCATCAAATATTGTAATTACGTAATACTAGCTGTGCCAGACAAACACACATCATCAAATATTGCAATTACGTAATACTAGCTGTGCCAGACACACACACATCACCAAATATTGTAATTACGTAATACTTAGCTGTGCCAGACAAACACACATCATCAAATATCACTACATAGTATAAAACAAAGTCGCTTTCCCTGTCCCTATGTCCCTTTGTACGCTTAAATCTTTGAAACTACGCAACGGATTTTGATGCGGTTTTTTAATAGATAGAGTGATTCAAGAGGAAGGTTTATATGTATAATAACATCCGTTAAATAGTGGAGAAGTACTGTTATTTTTGAGATTTCTAATGTGATGCCGTAAAAAATTACATTTTTTCCGCTTACATTGCAAACGCAGGCTGAACCCTACGAGTTTTATCAAAATAATGTACTAAGTATTATACACATTGAAAAGGTCTACAGAAAAGTCCGCGATGGTATATGTCTATCTCTTATGGATAACCCACAATAACTTTTTTTTGTCATTTACTTTTACGAAAAATAATGGCTAATTTTCGATGCGACTTTAACCAATACAGCATTAATCCTTAACCAATTAAATACCTTAAATACATTGTTCATTTAATATAGATCTATATGGCCCTTTACACCGTATGATTTAAGTGAATACTTTCGAAGATATTACAGATTTAAAAATTGCGGGACGTAGCGTTTGCGGCGGTACAGGCCGGCCGTCCGGCTATCTATTTTATACCCGTGCGAAGCCGGAGCGGGCCGGAATGTTTTTTTATACAACCTTCACAGTTTTTCTGTAGTCTATTTAGTATCAGCATTGCACCCGTGCGAAGCCAGGGCGGGTCGCTAGTTACAATTAAATTATACTAGCTGTACTCAATGGTTTCAACCGCGGTCAAAAACTATACTTTGCAAACAAGTTGTGAATGTTCAACTTTTTTTCATAAAAAAATTCATGCAATACGGTACTGTGGTGTGAAACAAACACATTCGCACTTAAATTACGTATTAACAGCATTTCCAATATAGGTTCAAAAGACTTTTCTAGAAATTTTGTATAAAAACTTACCGCAGCGAATGTTTTGTTACACGCGTTCATTGCGTTCCTGTACGCTTGGCTCTCGCGAATCTCACCCGCTTCCAGTATCATTTGACTGAGGATACTCGGTTGCTTTGCATTACCTGAAAAATATTATATAAAAAATTATGACAAAATTCTCATTATTAGTTTTTTGAAAATTTATTGCATCTTTAAGTTTTGTTATTGTGTTAGATGAAAAGAAATCAATTATTACACTATTTTCTTTAATATCTAAGTAACTAGCTTCAAAGCAAAATATAAAGTGAAATAATTTCCAAACTCTATAGTTGCTACTAGAGAGCAACTTATTTAGTACAAACAAATAATTTTTTTGTTAGAATATATGTAACTGACCTATAAACTCGTGCGTCAACAAATATTCAGCGGTGGCTCTCTCCTCTGGGTTTTTCACTAAGCACTGACTGACAAAGTCTATGAACTCTGGCGACCATTGATCTGGCTCCCTGCAATTTTAATTCAATCATATTAAAACGATTGATTGTTTTACAAGTTATGATAAGAACATTTATACACAGATATATCAAATACATTTTTTTGTTTTTCTTTGCTTTTTCAATCAAAGTTGGTATTGATTCCATTTTTTTTTTGTGTAGTTTTAGTTTACTTATAAATAACTGTTAGCCTATTGGCTCTTGTAATGACTATGTCCAGTCTACGTCTACATCATCTACTTCTTTATTTTTGTCTATGCCTACATCCATTCACTCATTATCTATAATGTATATCTATGGTCATTGTTATATCTACTTCTATGTCTATATTTTATTCTATTGAAGAGATTTTTATTATCCTACCCTCACTCACCGAAAAGACGGCGGAGGTTTAGTAGGAATCATGAATATCGCTCTCATCGGATGTATATCTCCGTAGGGCGGCTTGCCCTCCGCCATCTCTAGCGCGGTGATGCCGAGCGACCAGATGTCCGCCACGCAGTCGTACCCGATCTCTTGGATCACTTCTGGCGCCATCCAGAACGGAGTTCCGATCACTGTGTTGCGCTTTGCCATTGTGTCCTGTAGGGGGATAAATGGTAGTTACATTGAGGTATCCATTATTATCAAAACACATACATCCATCCATACATCCTATTTCCTAGCGAACTTGCAGCAATTTTTTACGTAAATGATTTGGCAATGTATTTGCACTTCTACTCGAAGCGGTTGGAAAAGTATCTGGGGAAATCAGCATGTTCAAGATGTGCAACTAAAGTTTTCTACATGTGACATCTGCCACCCAATTAGCCAGTGGGATCAAAATATGTATTATGAAATATAGAGATAATGGAAAACGTCTTTGAGACAAAGATTTGAAACTGTCAAGCATAAAGCACAAATAAAGAATCAATCGTCACAAAAGGAGCTCTAACATTCACACCTGTATGCACCAGTTTTAGAAGAAAGTTGAATATTTGAAACGAATGTGTCACAAATAGTAATTAAAAACAATTTTGACCATACCCTGCACACACTTATACCAACTCACCGTCAACTGTCCCGCCACGCCGAAGTCAGCGAGCTTGGCATGCCCCTCCATGTTGAGCAGGATGTTGCCCGCCTTAATGTCGCGGTGGATCTTCCGCCGCCGGTGCAGGTACTCCAGCCCCTTGAGCGTGTCGCACAGGATCGTCGCTATCTCGTCCTCCGATAGCGTTTTCTTTCGTAACCTCATTATGTCCGATACTGAACCCGCCCCGCAGTATTCCATCACAATCTGCGCATAAAACAAATAGTGCATTAGCATTCATTTTTGGGTAAATCGAAGAAACCTTCATTCAAGAAGAAAATAAAATTTCAAATTAAAATAATAACCCTAACCTAGACCCTGACAAATATACATATTAGACAAACATACATATTTAGATAAACTTTCTCTATATATTATCTACAACCTACACCCAGGCTTAAGTAAAATAATCTATATGTAAGCTAATGAATAAGTCTAACCCAGAGATCCGTGTTTTTAAAGTAGCTCCCATAATATTTGACTACGTATGGGCTATCGCACTGCTGCATGATGGAGATCTCCTTGATGATCTCCTGCAGGTCCGTGTCCACCGGCACCTGCTTGATCGCGAGCACCTGCTCACTCTCTTTGTGTAATGCCTGCAAGTAAATAAAAAGTTTATTTAAGGACATGCATATACAGGGTGTCCCACTAGTGGTATACTAAGCGCGAAGGGACTTGTAGTTTTGCATACACTGATTACGTAAAAATCACTTTAACAAAAAAATTACATCAAAAAATTTTAGCTAAATTTTTCCTGAAAATCCATGTTTTCTTCTCTAGCTTCGTGCAGCCGGCATATACCGCTTCGCTAATGTGAGCATTTTGTCTATGAAAACATAATCTTAAACGATAGCTAACGTGCGGGTGGCAAAGCTGGGCGGTTAGCTTGTTAGGGGTGTACACATAGAGTTTTAAGAATTCATCTATTTGAAAAAAAACTTCGTCTGGAATTTTATAAGTATTTTTTACGTACTCAGCGTATGCAAAAGTATAACCTCCTTTGAGCTTAGTATACCAACAGTGGGACACCCTGTATAGGTATAACATTTGATTAAAAAGTTATAAAAGAATTTATTAGTGTTTATGCTATTATAATTTTTACACGGTCGTAAGAGACGCCATGGACAGAGACCGGTGGAGGCAAATCATCCGCTCCAGATGCAACCCTGATGCTGACCACGATCCTCAGACATGAGGGACCGACAAGAGAGAGAGTGTTTATGCTCTACATTGTGGAATAACCGCAATTGAAAGTTCTTTAAAGAGAATAAAGAAAAGAATACATAAATACATTGAATTCCACAAAACAATCAACCCAATACGAACATAACAAAATTAAACCCGATCAAAACAAAAAATCTACGCCTGATTCAGCGTTCGACCTTTCCAAAACAAAAACCCCAGAGTTCGGAAACACGTTGCAGAATCAAGCCAGGTTATAAATCTGAGCAGCTCAAACCGGTCCCATATTCATACGCAGTTCTGCGAACGGTAATGTGGGTAAAGCATAAAGGAATCGATCGCTAAGCCAATGTAAGATTACTGTTGCCGCTGTAACGCAACCGCACCGGTTTGTAACGGGAACAGAGCTGGATAAAGCATACATAGAGGGTTTAGTGGAACAATGTTGTGATTTAATCGGCACTGAAGGAACTAGGAAATGCTACAAGTGCTTGCGGATTCTGACATTTTATTATAATGTTCTGAAGACAACAATTATTCAAAAGCGCTGCCAAGCCATTAGCTTGGAAAAAGTCGGACATTGTATAAAATCTGTCAAAGATATAATGATGACAAAATAACTGATTTTTTCAGATAATTCAGTACATCCTTAGCATGCTCTAAATACGTAAATTTATTCGCAAACAGTTTTATGCGGCCAATTGTATATAGAATCGGTTGAAATGTATGAAAAAATCAGAATCGTAGCGTGCCTTGGCGGGGCCCCGTATAAAAATTTGTTTGGGGGCTCTTAGGAAGTAAAGATTTCTCACAAAAGCGCACAATGGGGGCCCCCTTGGCGCGGGGGCCCCGTATAATTGATACGGCAGATACGGCGGTAGCTACGCCCCTGGAAAAAATAAACATAGTAAAATAAATGTGATCCAAACGAGGATAATGTGAAAAATCAAATGTAAAAGCAAAGGCAATTATTTGCCATCTTTATAATGGGACCATCGTAATATCTTTTCATTATCATATTAATTATAGGCTACATTTAGTTGCCATTTGCTGGCGGCAGTGTTTTTTTTTGTGTTTACCGATTGCACCTCTTATAAGCCTTTAGGCAAGTTCAAGATTGCTTATCGTGAATATTGCGAAGTTCAAGGGATGACCTAGAGGCACGGCTCGAGCTCTATACCATTTTAATACCTTATTATTGCAGATTTTAAGTGTCAAATACCACAGTACCGTTATTAATAATTCACATGATTAATAATAATTAATCCTACCCTTAATAATTGATAATAAAATGAAAATTCTTTTAATACTAGAAATTACTTCGGGTTAAGTAACTAAATAGTGCAAAACTGAACGAGCGGATATAGATCTAAACGAATATAATACACATTTAGGTGTAGGTAAATCAGGAGATCTCAGGAACGCATTTGGCATACATTGTAATTTTAAACGCAAGAGCACTGACATCGTTAACTGAGAAATGCGAACACTCGACCCGACCGTATGAGAATTACTAGGAAATATACATGTATTTGGGAACGAGCTAATTAAGGTGTTGCCCGGTGTAATAAATACAGCACGACAAACAGAGGGTAAATGTGTTTCTGTTTGGACACGGTCCGTGTAAAATTGGTGTCCTATCCTATTAGACTTGTTTTCTTAATATTCAATATTAATCTAGATGCATTCGAATGCTCTTTGAGAAACAATACTAATCAAAGCTTTTAGAATTAATGAATAAAATGTAGTAGTATCTGATATGGCTATATTCACCTTATAAACACTGCCATAGGAACCCTCTCCGAGCTTGCATATGATATCGAACACCTCCTCCGGCTGCCGCGTGAGACTCTCCTCCGATAACTTCTTTAACTCACTGTAACAAATTAATTAAATCATAAGATTTTAAGCCTCGCAACGGATAGTCTTTTTACTCATTTTTCTTACATAATAAATATTAAAGGTTTGCAAAAGACAATGAAATAGGCTCTACTCTATATTCTGAAAAAAAAAAACTTGTTTAGATAAAACCTCAGGATTCGACCAGTAGGTAAGTAAAAGGGGTCGCTGCTATTTAAATAAAACATTGGTATCTACTAGATCAGATCAGTCGTGATAAACGAGGATATAAACAATGTAATGTCTACAAAAATATTATTACCGCGGGTTAAAAATAGGGTCGTAATTCAGACTAAAATCAATATCATGCTAAATTGGGTCCTATATACCTATTAAATAAAAAAATCTGTCTATCTCATATCTGTAATTTGTAAATACCAATGGCTACCGATTTTTCCAGTTTTCATTATATTATTTACCGCTAGGTTAAAGGGCACACGAATGTTTATCGACTCAAACATTCGGCTCCACTTCAAAGGGTGATATATCAAATGTTGTGAAGTAATAAGTCAGTGACCTGCGTGTAACGTTGACATAATGCCTGGGGCAGTACAGCGTGGTTGTGTACGCCGGGGGTTATTAATAACTGGGCTTTTTGTACGATTTTACTGACCGACGCACGTCAATCTTACTATTTTACATTGCTATTGGGAAAGGGATGCTATCTATGTCCAGTGGTTTTTAAGTTCGTAAATATGTGATGATGTTTAAATTCATACATTAAAGTTAACTTAAAATATATGGTGATATTCTTTGTAAATTTTCACTACCTATTAAAATCATGTAATGTCATATGTAGCCTGAAGAAGAGCGTTAAGCGTCGAATATGGTAGAGACAAAATATTGTTTACAAACATATACGAGTATAAATACTATGGAATAAGTAAAATAACCAGATAAATGTTACATCAGTATTATTAGATATTCTTTATTCATGATGCAAACATAAAAAATAATAACAAATCATTTTCTTGTAGCAAGTTCAGAGTCAGAATAAGAACATGCAGTACAATTTCCTGGCGTCTAAGTTTCCAACTTCGACCACACTTCAACGCTTGAAGCTTTGTATCGACCACTATTTTGGTAATATCCGCGTGATTGAACTTTCAAGTAAAGTCTATTAAACTGCCGAATGTTTACGTAGCTCCTGTCCGGATTTTATGAGGGGTCGTCGACAGTTCTACTGTGCAGTAAACGATTTGATCACCTTCTATAAATGAGAGTTTAGTGAGGAAATTAATGTTTTATTAGATTCATTGGTGATCTTGAAAGAGCTAAACACGACGTACGTGAAATTTAGAGAGTTATAGTAGCGCTTACTATGAAAATTGTTTCCGTGAAATATGCTATGAGATAAATTGTAGTAAGTACCTAATAATAATCTTGCACAAGGATAAATAAGGAAAATCCCGGTGACGTCAAGCTTCTAGTAATAGTAAACAAGAATGCTGAACATCTAACCGTGGAATCGTGACTACCTCCGAAGTTATGCTGCAAACTTCGATAAATTAAAACAAAAATTGAGCAAAAGTTGAAACTGAGAATGTCCTTTTGAATATAGCAGCACAACAGCGCTGCATCAGGCGAGCTTAGCAAAAACAATGGGCGCTTTGGAGCGCTTGAAAATGAAATAGTAAGTAAAGATGTAGCAATTTGAGACACGTGCATCACACATCTGTGCGCGAGGAATGCGGCGGCACATTTTAGTTTCTTTATATAGTCATACTCTGATACATTCTCGAGATCAGAAGCGGGAGAGATATTTAAATAGATCTCCATGTATGTTGTAATAAAACAATGCTAATATGGATCTAATAGGTTATCAACTGGTTTTGCGATTTGTTCGTCGGATTTTTTCTTTTGTCTTCTTCTAGGAATCTTTAGAGATGACTTTTCTACGATTATACAATAAATCACTTTGAAGTCCACACGTGTTTTTTATTACCTATGGCTATAGTATGAGTATGTATACGCATATTGTGAATGTTATTTTGTTGTTTTCTAACTGAAACCCACGTTTTTGTCAGTGTTAAATAGCGGACAACGCTAATTAGTGAAACTCAATTAAGCCTGACTTATTATTAGCTGATTTGTTACCAAAATTAATTTATTAGACCGGGAGATACTGACACAAAATTTCGAGTCATTTGTAACAGGATGGCGGTTCCACAGGGTTCTTAGTACGCAATGACAAAAAGAAAAATGATGGTGTGAACGCTGGTACCGGCGGCTTAGTCGCGTGGGCGTTAGTCGAACTCGTCGGAAAATAGCGAAAGTCAAACGATTTGTAACAGTATGGCACTTATTTTTCCTGGAAGTTTGAGGATCAAAGAATATAAATACAAAATTTCAAAGATCTAGGTGTTGGAAATCTTCACTTATATAAATTAATACTAAATTAATTTTTCAAGTATGACAGCACTTTTTCCCCCTACTAGAAGTATGGCAAATATAATAATGGTCACATTTTATCAAATACTCTCCAAAAATCCAAATGCAATACTGGTACAAAAAGTTTGGCGAAATAAATTTTTTTTGCAGATTTTCGGCGGTATGGCGACCATTTGGAATCGTCCGAAAAGTATGGCATGGCGATTTTCGTAAATGGCTGCACGACGATGGTTACCTGTGCAAAAGTTAGCCTGGTACAAATGGTTGAATAATTGTTTTATTTAAATCAACATATTCGCGTCGGTATGGCGGGCTGTAAGTCACACCGGAAAAGTATGGCATGACACTACCGCCTTCTTCTTTTTTATGGGCTATCGGTAAATACTAAAATTTTTGTGTTACAAATCGTTTGACTTTCGCTATTTTTCCGACGAGTTCGGCTAACGCCCACGCGACTAAACCACCGATACCAGCGATCACACCATCATTTTTCTTTTTATCATTGCGTACTTAGACCCCTGTAAAACCGCCATCCTGTTACAAATGACTCGAAATTTTGTGTCAGTATCTCCCGGTCTATATGTAGTCAAGAGACAATGAAATACATATTTTTATAATTTTATAGGTTTAACAAACGCATAATATAAATTTATTTGCATATAGGTTATTCAAAAAAGATCTCCGTAATTTTGCTCAATTTATGCGTCCTATCAACGACCCACACATCTCCTAGCAAAAAAGGTACACCCAATACGTCGGGAAAAAACATGTTTTGTCAATTACATACCAGGTACGTAGGTACCTACGTTTGTGCATATCCCATTCATGTTTCCCGATCACTTACGAGTCATTAACGCGTGGAAAACGCGAGTTTTCCGCATTGCAGTATAAATGAGCTGAAAATTAAAATCAAATAGAAAGAAAGAAAGAAAGAAAAGAAATTTATTGCCAAAAAAAACACAGCCAAACACATTATAAAATATCTTAAAATTAGGCAAACGGAGACAGCCTCAGCAAAATGCTGCACAAAAGCAGCGCTGATTTTCAGGCTTTATATTTTTCTGATTTTTCTGATTTTCAGGCTTTTTATTTCAGGTTATATAGGTATTTCATCACGCCAAGATCAACAGAAAGGTAGCTATTGGGTTGAAGCACGTCAGTCCTCCACATAAACAGAAGCCGACGGTGGATCAACTGAAAGAAAACAATGCGGGGTTTCATACACCACGCTGTCTGTGTACAACATTTTACTTACATTTTGTATTTCTTTTTACGTAAATAATGCTACTTGCTGAAACAATAACTTTGGGTGTTTATATCCTAATTACGCACATTATTTGGTTTGTTTATCATACTAATTGGGATATTTCATGAAAATGAACGACGGATAACTATCAATACTCGACTAAAAATGATTCTAAAAGATGTTCGTATAAATATTCATAAGAGATTAAGACTGATTTTTAGAAAATGTATTTGCTTGTCCTTAAATTAAAATTCGAAGTGTCTAGTCGTCCGCTAAACGGATGAATAAAATAAATTAGTCGTCCGATTACCGGATGAATAAAATAATTTAATCGTCCGATTACCGGATGAATAAAATAATTTAATCGTCCGATTATTCGGATTAATAGATAACCTTTTAACACTAAAGCTAGTTGGGTTGGACTAAAGCAAAGGGGGCGCAGGACTTAGAAAATTTTTGATGGAGTTGGTGTCATTATAACACCTATTTATTATTGTTTTATCGTAAAGATTACGCTAATATAAGCATGTTTTATAGGAACAACTTTTCTCTAAAATCAAAAATGGCCGAGATATTCGCCCTTAATTCGTTAGGTTAGGTTTAGGTTAGGTTAGCCTTTAGGTTAGGTTAGGTTAGGTTTCTTAAGAAAAAACTACACAGAAATAGGAGCCCCGCGAAGCGGGGCTCCGTCGACGCGCAAAAAAAATCAAGTTTAGGTTAGGTTAGGTTAGGTTTCTTAAAAAAAAACTAAAAAGAAATAGGAGCCCCGCGAAGCGGGGCTCCGTCGACGCGCCAAAAAAAATCAAGTTTAGGTTAGGTTAGCCGTTAGGTTAGGTTAGGTTAGGTTTCTTAAAAAAAAAACTAAACAGCAATAGGAGCCCCGCGAAGCGGGGCTCCGTCGACGCGCCAAAAAAAATCAAGTTTAGGTTAGGTTAGCCGTTAGGTTACCGATACCACCGATACCAGCGATCACACCATCATTTTTCTTTTTATCATTGCGTACTTAGACCCCTGTAAAACCGCCATCCTGTTACAAATGACTCGAAATTTTGTGTCAGTATCTCCCGGTCTATATGTAGTCAAGAGACAATGAAATACATATTTTTATAATTTTATAGGTTTAACAAACGCATAATATAAATTTATTTGCATATAGGTTATTCAAAAAAGATCTCCGTAATTTTGCTCAATTTATGCGTCCTATCAACGACCCACACATCTCCTAGCAAAAAAGGTACACCCAATACGTCGGGAAAAAACATGTTTTGTCAATTACATACCAGGTACGTAGGTACCTACGTTTGTGCATATCCCATTCATGTTTCCCGATCACTTACGAGTCATTAACGCGTGGAAAACGCGAGTTTTCCGCATTGCAGTATAAATGAGCTGAAAATTAAAATCAAATAGAAAGAAAGAAAGAAAGAAAAGAAATTTATTGCCAAAAAAAACACAGCCAAACACATTATAAAATATCTTAAAATTAGGCAAACGGAGACAGCCTCAGCAAAATGCTGCACAAAAGCAGCGCTGATTTTCAGGCTTTATATTTTTCTGATTTTTCTGATTTTCAGGCTTTTTATTTCAGGTTATATAGGTATTTCATCACGCCAAGATCAACAGAAAGGTAGCTATTGGGTTGAAGCACGTCAGTCCTCCACATAAACAGAAGCCGACGGTGGATCAACTGAAAGAAAACAATGCGGGGTTTCATACACCACGCTGTCTGTGTACAACATTTTACTTACATTTTGTATTTCTTTTTACGTAAATAATGCTACTTGCTGAAACAATAACTTTGGGTGTTTATATCCTAATTACGCACATTATTTGGTTTGTTTATCATACTAATTGGGATATTTCATGAAAATGAACGACGGATAACTATCAATACTCGACTAAAAATGATTCTAAAAGATGTTCGTATAAATATTCATAAGAGATTAAGACTGATTTTTAGAAAATGTATTTGCTTGTCCTTAAATTAAAATTCGAAGTGTCTAGTCGTCCGCTAAACGGATGAATAAAATAAATTAGTCGTCCGATTACCGGATGAATAAAATAATTTAATCGTCCGATTACCGGATGAATAAAATAATTTAATCGTCCGATTATTCGGATTAATAGATAACCTTTTAACACTAAAGCTAGTTGGGTTGGACTAAAGCAAAGGGGGCGCAGGACTTAGAAAATTTTTGATGGAGTTGGTGTCATTATAACACCTATTTATTATTGTTTTATCGTAAAGATTACGCTAATATAAGCATGTTTTATAGGAACAACTTTTCTCTAAAATCAAAAATGGCCGAGATATTCGCCCTTAATTCGTTAGGTTAGGTTTAGGTTAGGTTAGCCTTTAGGTTAGGTTAGGTTAGGTTTCTTAAGAAAAAACTACACAGAAATAGGAGCCCCGCGAAGCGGGGCTCCGTCGACGCGCAAAAAAAATCAAGTTTAGGTTAGGTTAGGTTAGGTTTCTTAAAAAAAAACTAAAAAGAAATAGGAGCCCCGCGAAGCGGGGCTCCGTCGACGCGCCAAAAAAAATCAAGTTTAGGTTAGGTTAGCCGTTAGGTTAGGTTAGGTTAGGTTTCTTAAAAAAAAAACTAAACAGCAATAGGAGCCCCGCGAAGCGGGGCTCCGTCGACGCGCCAAAAAAAATCAAGTTTAGGTTAGGTTAGCCGTTAGGTTAGGTTAGGTTAGGTTTCTTAAAAAAAAACTACACAGAAATAGGAGCCCCGCTAAGCGGGGCTCCGTCGACGCGCAAAAAAAAAATCAAATACCTACGTGTGCCCTCCTCCCCCCACAAAAAACCTATAATACGTGCGGCAGTTCTCTCTCTCTCTCTCTTTATTTTATTCATCCGTTTAGCGGACGACTAGCTTTGTCCATTAAAATTTAAACAATCAATCTGTTTTTCGATTATATACTTTTAAGATTTCCAAATGTAGTGTGCTTTTAGGTTAAAAATCCTTTATATCACTTTGGCTATAAAAACAGGCTTCGTGAATTTAATGTCAAGGTTCGTTAAAATAAAACTAATTGCTTCCTTCAAACTTGTTTATGCATCCTGCATTCTTATTGACTCACTCATTGTTTTTACATAGGTATTATATTAATTGGATTAACATTCCAATTGTCCAGATTTAAGCATTGAATAACTTTGGAAATAAAGCTTATAAGACATAAAGAATGTGTAACACTGTTCATTTAAACAAAGTTTTCAATAACATCATTGTTGCTCATCAAAATGTTTTCCATGAATACTGACTGAGATAATTATTATGGAAATAGATTAAGAACCTATGAAGTACTTGCATTATCATAAGTTGTAATATGAATGCGTGTTGGTGAGAAAAATTAAATATTGTAAAAAAATTGTGCAAGGAATTTACTTCCCACATAGCCAGCCAGACCGAGACGAATTTTTGCCCAAGGATTTATATTTTAAGGACATGGCTAAACGAAAATAAATTAACTGCAAAACTATTGCGGTCAATGACCGTATGTAGGTATACCAACTATAAACATGTCATAATACAAATAGAAATGTCTACAAACAATGCTTATTGCAGTTAATTAAAAAATCTGAATCACAAAGAATGCTTCGATTCCCAGACGTGAGTGAATACCGTAATGTTCTCAGTATTATGTTACTGACAAAATACTTTGGATATTTCCCAAACATGGTCATAATATTAACAAATTAACCTTATTTCATTTTGCCATTAAAGTTAAAGATACAATAATGGAGGATGGAAATTTGAGTCCACGCTTATGATGCCAATGATAGTGTGAAAGTAGCAAGTGATGAGATTTTTTGTTTGTTTCTCTTAATTTTCTGAAACGCCTCATAGTAAACCGATGATGATAATGATACATCACCTTCAGTGCCTTGCATGGACATATTCATAACTTCTTTAAAATGATGCTTAAGCAGTTGAATGAATGTTCACATTTAAAAACCCCGACCATTCTTTTCATGAGAAGCCGAAATAAATTCATCGTTATAAAGAAATGATTTTTAATAATTGAAATTCTATCAAAAATCTATTCCCGTTGTTAATGTTTCTTCATGATGAATTGCATATTATGTAAAAAAAATATGAGGATTAAAGAAGTTTGGCAATGGTAAAGATTGATATTCAATTACTCAGAGACTGTTAATAGGTAAAAAGTTTAGTAAGCTTTTATCGATGTATGCCTACAGAAGGATAGCTGATAAGCTATCAGCGATTTTATTATCTCTGCATCAAATCCGGGACCGTCTACTCTCCCACGATTTTAACAATTTGTTACAAGCAATGTGTAGCGTATGCTAATCATAATAAAGGACAAAATTGGTTGAATGAAATTTTAAACACTTTTTTTAAAAATTCTGTCCTTTTAGAAATAACATTAGCTATTTTTATGCGGGTCGTGAAATAGGGACTGAATATTGAACAAGTAATTAAAGCCAAAGTTAATATACGCCTCGCTTTTTTAAAAAAAGCTTCGTCGACCCCAACGCTACTACCTATGTACAAAACAACATTACAAAACAACGATAAACTGCAACGAGCGTTGCGCTAATTCAAAATTGTGATAATCCAGCTTACCCCTGAGGCTTCTCTAGTGTTTTAGCACTCATCTTATCGACCTGTCGTCTCTTACAGGTGTCACACCTGATGGTCGGCGGACCCCCCTCCCATAACCCACTCTTCCAGAAAATTAGTTTACCGTCAGCATCCATATCATATCTGCAGACATTCTTGATGTCTGAATCACTATAGACACTTTCAACCGACCACAAAACAACATTTATAAACTCATCTATATGTCATACAATCCAAACAGACACAAAAGAATTCACTATAACATTTGATTTAAATTTACGAAGCACTGAATCTGCTATAAACTGTATCCAAAAATCCTTTCGACAATCACTTCAGTAATAAATTGACGACATGAAAAATCAATTAATAACAACACGCACGATCTAGACGAGAGTTGATACAAGACTGCAATAAGTGTGTCCCATCACCCATGACACGGAGAGGAAAAAACTATCCAAATTGGTCTGTTCAGAAATAGTTATTTCTACGGAAACTACACTCATTTGAAACTCATCGACCTTAGCAAGAACTTTAGAATTGGTCTTTGTTACTATTTTGTTCATTATTTATACCAATGTGTATAAATTAACATATTTGTACAACGCATACAAGGTCGGGACTGACCAACAACTTTGAAGAAGATACAAAACTTGGCCCAACAATTAATATGCTTCTTTAAATTGATATTTTTTATTACATCACTGAATTTTATTATTTTGTAGGCAGTAAATCAGGAACAATAAAAAGCTAAGTATAAATAGTTATAAATATGTATGGGGAAGGAAAATTATAATATGTTGAGCCGATATCTAAAATTACAGGAAGTACCATAATGTATTCACGCGGCGTTTGCTATCTCTGCTGAGTTTGATAACAACGAACATTAAAATCAATACAATTATTCATTGTATGTAAACATTTTTATTGAGAGAGCTGATGTTTTCATTTCTCTTCTTAATGATTTATATTGTTTTTATTCATTATCTGAGCATCGTAAAAAGGAAATATCGTGAAATTATGGAACGAAGGGTCACTTTATATTGGTTAATCCACATTTCAGTACGCGATATTTTTATGTAGATAACCTTATAGTATTGTGCTTTCCGTCGAGGAATACTTTGGCATTCAGTTACATAAATCGTAATATGTACTTCCTTGTAGATAAAAAAAAACAAGGACTTCTCGTGCTTGAAATTAATTAGATAAAAATATAAACTACTAGCGGTCCGCCCCGGCTTCGCCCGTGGTACATGTTTACGTTTTCTCTACATAAGAACCATCCTCGTACTTCAAGGAATATAATAAAAAAAGAATTATCGAAATCGGTTCAGCCGTTCTCGAGTTATGCGCTTACCAACACATTTTGGGATTCATTTTTATATTATAGATGTTAGTACTTAAACTATGTTAGTACTTAGTTTGTAATTAATTAACAGAGACTCTAATAGACCGGGAGATACTGACACAAAATTTCGAGTCATTTGTAACAGGATGGCGGTTCTACAGGGTTCTTAGTACGCAATGACAAAAAGAAACATGATGGTGTGAACGCTGGTACCGGCGGCTTAGTCGCGTGGGCGTTAGTCGAACTCGTCGGAAAATAGCGAAAGTCAAACGATTTGTAACAGTATGGCACTTATTTTTCCTGTAAGTTTGAGGATTAACGAATATAAATACAAAATTTCAAAGATCTAGGTGTTGGAAATCTTCACTTATATAAATTAATAATAAATTTATTTTTCAAGTATGACAGCACTTTTTCCCCCTACTAGAAGTATGGCAAATATAATAATGGTCACATTTTATCAAATACTCTCCAAAAAGCCAAATGCAATACTGGTACAAAAAGATAGGCGAAATAAAAATTTTTTGCAGATTTTCGGCGGTATGGCGACCATTTGGAATCGTCCGAAAAGTATGGCATGGCGATTTTCGTAAATGGCTGCACGACGATGGTTACCTGTGCAAAAGTTAGCTTGGTACAAATGGTTGAATAATTGTTTTTTTTAAATCAACACATTCGCGTCGGTATGGCGGGCTGTAAGTCATACCGGAAAAGTATGGCATGACACTACCGCCTACTTCTTTTTTATGGGCTATCGGTAAATTCTAAAATTTTTGTGTTACAAATCGTTTGACTTTCGCTATTTTTCCGACGAGTTCGACTAACGCCCACGCGACTAACCCACCGGTACCAGCGTTCACACCATCATTTTTCTTTTTGTCATTGCGTACTAAGACCCCTGTAGAACCGCCATCCTGTTACAAATGACTCGAAATTTTGTGTCAGTATCTCCCGGTCTATAAGACATAACGATAAGAAAACATTAGTTGGATAGCAAACATGTTTCCTTAGAATATTTAATGAATAAAACCACCACATAATTTGAAGAGTCTGGCTTAAGATGCACTTTGTATTCATTGAACATTTTATTAATTGCTACTTCATACAAATATAGTTAGATGTTTATAACAAACTGAAATAAAAATAAATAATACTGATTTTATGTTTTAGTATCGCAGACAATATTCAAACTTCATATTAATCACTGATTCCAGTTATTCATTGTTTATAATGTTAGACCGGGAGATACTGACACAAAATTTCGAGTCATTTGTAACAGGATGGCGGTTCTACAGGGTTCTTAGTACGCAATGACAAAAAGAAAAATGATGGTGTGAACGCTGGTACCGGCGGCTTAGTCGCGTGGGCGTTAGTCGAACTCGTCGGAAAATAGCGAAAGCCAAACGATTTGTAACAGTATGGCACTTATTTTTCCTGGAAGTTTGAGGATCAAAGAATATAAATACAAAATTTCAAAGATCTAGGTGTTGGAAATCTTCACTTATATAAATTAATACTAAATTAATTTTTCAAGTATGACAGCACTTTTTCCCCCTACTAGAAGTATGGCAAATATAATAATGGTCACATTTTATCAAATACTCTCCAAAAATCCAAATGCAATACTGGTACAAAAAGTTTGGCGAAATAAATTTTTTTTGCAGATTTTCGGCGGTATGGCGACCATTTGGAATCGTCCGAAAAGTATGGCATGGCGATTTTCGTAAATGGCTGCACGACGATGGTTACCTGTGCAAAAGTTAGCCTGGTACAAATGGTTGAATAATTGTTTTATTTAAATCAACATATTCGCGTCGGTATGGCGGGCTGTAAGTCACACCGGAAAAGTATGGCATGACACTACCGCCTTCTTCTTTTTTATGGGCTATCGGTAAATACTAAAATTTTTGTGTTACAAATCGTTTGACTTTCGCTATTTTTCCGACGAGTTCGGCTAACGCCCACGCGACTAAACCACCGATACCAGCGATCACACCATCATTTTTCTTTTTATCATTGCGTACTTAGACCCCTGTAAAACCGCCATCCTGTTACAAATGACTCGAAATTTTGTGTCAGTATCTCCCGGTCTATATGTAGTCAAGAGACAATGAAATACATATTTTTATAATTTTATAGGTTTAACAAACGCATAATATAAATTTATTTGCATATAGGTTATTCAAAAAAGATCTCCGTAACTCGAAATTTTGTGTCAGTATCTCCCGGTCTATGTGTATTCCCTTGAAGAATGATTCTTCTTCATTCTAATATCAGGTATTATCACGGGTTTGTGATATCTAGTTGTCATGTAGGTCAGTATCAAGGTTATCGTGAAAATCACATTTGGCACACAGGCTGCGATTTTAGGGAACCACGCGTTTTGTGTTAAAGTTATGCCTATCTAGGAGAAATTAAATTGTTACTATACGAATTTCAGTTAACACAGCAATTTCTTGGAATAATTGGCTACTTGGGATAATTTGGTGATCAGCACTATCAGTAATTTTTATTTGACAGCGATCACCATCGTAGCTAGTGTTAAGCGTATAACCCAGATAAATATAGGCGCGTACCCGGCCACGATGACCTTTTTATTGGCATGTACATCTTCCAACATTACAAAGGATTAACCTACTTGAGTCGTGCGCTATAGGATAGCTTATGCAAATATCGTTTTATTGATATCAGCCTAGAAAGCACTTGTCGTTTCTAGTTGTTCAATTGCGAATTCCGGCACGTGCGTCGGCTAGTGTTTACGATTTATTCCTTAATTGGCTGTGAATAACTTTCATTAATTGGACATAGATGTATTTTATTGAGTTAGACTTTATATTTTAGGTACAGTTGCTCTCAGTGGCATGCCTCAGGATTTAGGAAGTCCTGTATCAAACACTTGACTAATAAAGGGTGATGACTGATGATTTACTAAATGAAGTGAAGACAACATTTTACCTTTGTTTTGGTTTGATATACCTAAATGATCATCAATCATGCTAAAACAATGGCAAATATGGTATTCTAGACTATGAATAATATTTCATATTTTTTTAGTTAACGGATACGAACGTCACACGTAATGTTCAATATTATCTAGTAACGACCTTTTAGATCCACCCTGCGAACCCAATAACTTTAATTGTATAATATGTAACCGAAGCGAAACGAGAGCGAGTCAATTATATGGGTCACTTTGTTAAATACGATATAAACAGCGTTTAAATTAGAACCTCGATAATATTTACGTCACCGCCTCAACATTAACTGAAGTTTATTTGCAGCAAAACGAAAGGAGAGCTTGCGAAACAGGACAGGTCATCTAAGATCGACGACCTAGAATCCGTGTAAATACTTAGTCCCGCTTTTCGATAGACCCACGCGTTCCGACTGATGGCTAGACTTGACGTGTTATTTTCAATTTCTTAGGTGGGCAGCGATCACAGTTTTTTTTCGCACAAGAAAAACGAAATATCATAACAGATGAACATACGCGTTATTTGAAAGAAAATGTAATTTTCCTGTAATTAATTAGCACAAAAATTAACCTATATTATATTCGAAACAGTCATAATATCCAAAGGAAGATATAGCCATAAAACTGGAGGAAGATCTACCGCATCGCTTTACTGTAATTAAGTACTTCTCTCACCTCTTCATGTACAGCTCCAATCTATTATCCAACCACATCCTTCCGCCCCATTAATCACGACACCATAGCAAACAGTCTGCAGGACAATCGTGGTCACACTGTCAACCGTAGCCCTTACGGGGTCGGTGGATATAACGCGATGATTTAGAACAATAGGCACCAAGTAGGCTGCGATCAGCGGCGTTGACTCACCATAAAGAGCCGATGTTGAACAATGGCTTGCCGTAAACAGCCGTGTACAAGACACGTATTTTGACACGGTTTTGCTAGCATATATATTTAGGTGGCAATATTTAAATAAACCTCTATACATGTTACCAAAATCGATGATAGAATTGAATTCTAGAGGAAATCTTCGTATATACATAGTTACTTCATCAAAGTGACTATGACATTTTCCAAAAGATAAACCTCTTCAAAATAACCTTTTGTTTCAACAATCAGATTATTATTTACAAGAATAGAATAAGAAATTACAAAGGTGAAAGTCCTTAACTTTATCCTTTTACTTTTCTCCGAAAATAGGTATATCATGTGAACTCGTTAGAACAGTATCGAGACAATATGTATAATAACGTATCGTAGTTAAACACAATGAACAACAGTATTCACCCATAATATCTATTGTGAAGGAGCATGAATTTTCATAAAAATGAGAATTGTTCTATGATTAAAAGCACAGTGCCTGGAGCTCTCTTTTTGTTACTACAAGAATGGTTTGAAATAACACTAATTAATGTCAAGAAAGGAGCAACATTGAAGTTTTCAGCATTTTCTACCAACCTAGTTTTTAAATAATTGTAATATTTTTTATGTTTTGTGTGACTTATTGTTTTATGTAATGTAAAGGCTAAAGGCATACATTGAATGAAATAATGTAGTTGAGCTTGTCACGACATCGCCACTACGCTCGCGTGCAACCCGGAAAAAGTTATTTTGTCATTTCATGTTATAATAAATCAGAATGTGAAATTTGGAACAAAGCAGTTCAGTAGGTTTTGAATGATGAATATATAAAATCTCAAGTAGGTGTTATTCTTTGCTATTTTTGTAGGATTATATTTTGGGACATATTAAGGAATCCTAATTATTGCTCCTTATGTTTTTTGTTAACCAACCTACTATGCTATTCTTATTACAAAAAATACAATAAAACCGACATGAGAAAATCGCGGGAACCTCACGCTAAAAACGCGGCATCACATCACATTGTATTGTACTGCCTGATAACATATTCTGATTAATTCACACGCAGATAAGTTGGTTGACCTCTGGGTTACCGAAATCAAAACCTTATGTAGCATCCATTCATGAAATATTTATTGCATATTGTGAATGGCTCTAAAAAATTGTATGGTTAGAATTATTCTGTAACGTCACATTTTTTTTGTTACAAAATATTATCATTCTTCACAATTCACTTCAGGATTGGTAATTGACACTAAAAAATCACCACATTAACATGGTTAACGTAATCAGAACTTAAAAATTTCTTTAAACTGATGAACTTTAGTAGAAAAATGTAAAATGTTGATAGAATATATAATATTGTGTATAATTTTAGCTTCCTCGTTCATCAATGCCATATATACACTTTTTAGTAACAAACATTGAAGGAAATTTATTGATATATCCTGCCAAATAAACAAAGAATTATTTACTCTGTTTCATCCTTGTATTGTATTAACATTATATTGTATCCATGTAGGATACATTTCTAAGCTGAATTCCGAAACTTGTTGATGCGAACATACGGTATATATTATGCATACAATATAAATAATAATGAACTAATTAATAGCTATAATTAGTCGCTACTTATCAATGGTTTGATATATTGCAGTAGTATGATGGCAGTGCAGACTATTACTTATTATAAATGTGAAAATAATTCTGTCTGTGTGTCTGTTACATCTTCATGCTTAAACTACTGAACTTTTATTAATACAAATTGATACAAAGGAAGGAAGGCCTAGGAAAAGATTTAAGGTGTTATTGCAAAATAATCCTTTAAAGGGTGGAAATAAGTGATGGAAAATTGCTAGAATTACATGCAGGCAAAATCTTTGTTTATTTTATTTGTATAACTAGCTGTTACATGTGGCATTGCCTACATTTTTAAAGATGAGTAGCTACAAATTTTAAATTGTTGCCATTTATGATTTTCTATTGCTGTCAAATAATCTACCACATTGAAGCAAACTTTGTCTCTCCAATCCTTCACACTTTTTTTTATTTGTGATGTATTTACAAAGGAAAGGAGAATATTTTTACATAAGTAACAATTAATAATTTAAATCTAACTATTATACTTTGAAATGCTTAGATTCAGCAAACATATTAATAAATTAGGAAAATAAGTATACATTATGTTACATAAAACCACTATCCTCCATATCTAAATATGAATCAAACTTGTTTTAATCAAGTCCCTTATGTCTATGATTTAATAAAAATTCATTGACATGCAAAATGTCATTTTGTTAGATTTGTATTTTTTTTAAGTGCTTTGCGTTTTATACATTATTTTTTATTTACATATTTGCTATGCTATTTTATTATATTTTATAAAGGAATGTTTCCAATTTATTACAGACGTATCTGTTATTGAAGTCGGTCACCATTGCGACAATTGAAGCAAGTTATAATATTAATCCAATTACGCTAACAAGGTAAATATTTTTTTGAAATTTATTTGAATTGTATATTATTGAAAGGTGCACTTACCTCTTAGATGATGAGTTTTCAGTCATTTTCAATACATAAAAGCACTAACAGTCAACAAAAATATGTAAATAAAAGAACATTATATTTATTGCACAAATTATAAAAGGATATTAGTCCATGTTGTACGAGTTAAAGTTCAAATATTTCAGTAAATAATTTTTTCGGATAAGACTTAAGAGTACGACACAATGCATCGCATGATTTTCATATATCTGTCAATGTCAGGTGCACCGTCAAAATTACTCCCTTATTACAGACTAAATATAATTTACCATAGACAGTAACCCTTCCATTTCACGTATATTTCTTTCATGATTTTCTCTTATTTTACGTAAAAACTAAGGTACTCTTAGATGAATTATTTTTATTGTAACGATTATTTAACTTTTTTGTTTTTTCACAAAGCAAATCTTATGATTATCCTTGAAGAAATGTTCCCAAGTTTCTTCTAATAATGTTCTCATTATTTATATTAGAATGGAACATAAGTTTTTAATGGAAGCATATTTTATATAAATTAACTGAATCATTAATAATCAAATAATTCTACAATTTGTTGTTCACCTTTTAATATATATGCCTATAACGGATCTTCATTCTTGCGTTGCTATGGCAATGTTGCAATGATAACAAACTCATGGCCAATGGCTGAGTTTCAAAATTCCTGTGTTTATTGTCACATTGTCATTTTTTAATGAAACCGCTAAAGGCTAGAGATTATTGATCAAACAACTGTAGTTATATTTTAATAAATGAATGGCTAGGCTGTTGTAAACGCTGTGCACTCGAAATGTTTAAGAATACTTTTCAGTCTGGGTTTCTATCAATTCTTTACAGTATCGGCAGTAAGCCTCTGCAAATTTGGGACAAAAAAGTTCGAAATGGGCACATAAAAAGGATTACTGACAATGATATACAGAGCTTAGTACTAGAAATAGTTGGCACCAATGTTTCAACCACGTACATAACCTGTCCAGCAGATCCGAAGAAAACTCTTGGAATCAAACTTCCTTTTTTGGTTATGATTATAAAAAATCTGAAAAAGTACTTCACTTTCGAAGTTCAGGTAAGTTTTTGTATCACATTAAGATTTTATAAGTATCTATCAGCATAATCTTGAATAGAAAAATTTTCATATAAAATTATTTCGTTTGTAATTTAGTTGGTAATATCATAAGTTGCTGTTTTGTCTTACGAATCTTTTACAATCAAATCTCACAATCTCAACTTGAAGGTACGATAATTTAATTAAAATATTTAACAAATGTGATTTTTTTGCCAGAGGTGTGTTCAATATAAAGGTATGATTATTATTTCTCAGGTTCTAGATGACAAGAATGTAAGAAGAAGATTCCGGGCTAGCAATTATCAATCTACAACAAGAGTGAAACCATTTATCTGTACAATGCCTATGAGATTGGACGAAGGCTGGAATCAGATACAATTTAATTTAGCTGACTTCACAAGACGAGCCTACGGAACGAATTATGTAGAAACCCTTAGAGTACAAATACATGCCAATTGTAGGATTCGAAGAGTCTACTTCTCCGATCGATTATATTCTGAAGATGAATTGCCTGCGGAGTTCAAGCTATTCCTTCCCATACAGAATAAAGCTAAAACGGCTGTTGCTACTTAAAAAATTACAGCACTGTTGTTGCCTTAGTAAATATATTATATAAGTCAATTTATTTTATTATTTATATGTACACAGTTCTTGTGAATTTACCTCAGTTTGATACAAACACTATTGATTGTGTTTATTTACACAAAATAAAATTGCACCTGAACCATGTAGTTTTTATACTCCTGATTATATTTAAATGGTTAATATATTGATCAAAATATCCTAAATCATGATAATTTCGCATACTGTTCCATTAGGATATATTATTTTTATGGTTGTAATGAGAAAGAAATGTTGGTCATTGAAAGTAAATGCAATAGAGAAGGTTATCACCCGCACAAACCTTTATTTGATATTCTGGTACAAGCTACATGACCGTCAATGTTTTATATAAAATCATTCAGTAGTTTCGCTTGAAAGAATACCTTACAAACATTCATTATTTCAAAATTGAAAGTTTCCCATTTATAATAATATACACTAGCTGCGCCCCGCGGTTTCACCCGCGTGGCTCCGCTCCTGTTGGTCTTATAGCGCGATGATAATATCATCGATAAGCGGAAAAAATGTAACTATTTACGACATCATATTAGAAACCTCAAAAATAACAGTACTTCTCCACTATTTAATGGATGTTATTATACATATAAACCTTCCTCTTGAATCACTCTATCTATTAAAAAAACCGCATCAAAATCCGTTGCGTAGTTTCAAAGATTTAAGCGTACAAAGGGACAGAGAAAGCGACTTTGTTTTATATTATGTAGTGATAGTTTGAAAATAGGACAGTAGGATATAATGAGACATAATTGTTAATAATAATATGTTTTATGAGTGTACATACCACAGGAGTGTACAAATAAAACAGAGGAACCTTTTTATCAGGCAATTTCTGATAAACATGTGAACATGCCCTAAGGATTTTTTTTAAATTTAGTTTGCTTTATGAGAGCATAAACTAATTCAAGACAGATATTGCTATAATTTTGTATTAGTAGATTGGATGATTATTATTATACACAGTTTTAATTTAAAATTTATATATAAATTTTCTATATTAATTAGACGCTCTGTGCAAATCCGCCACTGCATTTGATAACGTCAACTGTCATAGAGCTAATCACTATCTGTCAAATCATTATTGATATCAGCACTTACTGTCACGTCAGGGCAATAAAATGGGTGGCCCAATTTTGATGCGGCTTCATTATTTTATATTACATTTTATTTTAAGTATATCGCAAGGCCAAGCGAATGATATTTTAGGTTGCGGGGGATTTGTTAAAAGTCATGTCAGCCTTGATGTCTCAAATATTGAAATAGGATTGTAAGTTAACCTCAACATTAATTTTAATCAAATTAAAGTGTTCATTGCTATTTCACTTATCTTATTTATGATTCCTTATGTTAAAGATATACCAAAGAAGGCAGTTTGGTTGAAAAAACGGAATGTGCACCTACAAATGGGTATTACTTTTTACCATTATATGAAAAGGGAGACTACATATTAAAGGTGCATCCGCCAGCTGGCTGGAGCTTCGAGCCGTCACAGGTTGTGCTCTCTGTGGATGGAGAGACTGACCTGTGCTCTAGAGGTCAAGATATCAACTTTTCTTTCAATGGTTTTGGCATAACTGGTAAAGTTATAACAGCAGGACAAGAAGAGGGACCCAGTGGCATTTCTGTGCAATTGGTGAATGATAAAGGAGATGTCAGGTATACAGTCACTACAGCAGGTGGTGATTTCAACTTTACTCCTGTGATACCTGGAAAATATGTGTTAAAAGCAGCACATGGCAGGTAATTCATTAAATTATAGTTAAACTAAAACCTGATAAGTTAAATTGTAAAATTATTCATCTTTAACTTATCCTAATGGGTAATAACACTTAAATTTATGTTTTGCTGAGATTCTAATAAGAGGGATAAAGTACTGACTGGGAGGTCTATGTGATTTAATATACATGAAGGAATACAGTTCATTCAATTCTAAATTTAAAGCACAAATTGCATTAAAAAATTAATTAACAGTAGATTTTTACATGATATGAGTTTGTCTATTTATATTATTGTAATGGATTGATAAGATTTTCTAATTAGATTTATGGATTGAATTATTAAAGTATTTACTTCACGTTTTAGATGGAAGCTAGAGCCATCACAGGCCACAGTGCAAGTGAAGGAAGGTAACACTGTGTTGCCTTTGGGAGTGCTTGCAGTGAAGGGATATGATGTGTCAGGATCAATCACGTCATTTGGCAGTCCCATTAGTGGTGTTTATGTGTTGTTGTATTCAAAAGAGGTAAATAGAACTTCAATAGGTACTAATAACCTATACTAAAATTATAAAGCTGAAGAGTTTGTTTGTTTGTTTGTTTGAACGCACTAATCTCAGGAACTGTAGGCTATATATCATCACGCTAAGACCAACAGGAGTGAAGCAAAGTGGGTAAAAACGCGGGGTACAGCTAGTAATTTATATTGCTATAAATTAACTCACTTAGTAGTCAGTAAATTCTAAACACAAAATTTTATATTTTACTTTCTGCAATAAAAAATATATACATTTCAGGAAAATCCCAAATTCCGTGTGGAAGGATGTAAAACGGCTCTCTTACAAGGTGTTCCCGATTCGCCCATCTGCCACTCGGTCACCGATGCATCAGGAGAGTTCAGCTTTGGTCTTGTACCAGCGGGAGAGTACAAATTGGTTGCATTGAACAAGTCCCCTGGACAAGCGACAGTCACCTTTAATATTAAACCGGAGAATGTAGCGTTCACTGTACACCATGACAGCCAGTATATTAAGAACGCTTTTGAGGTATGTCAATGTTATTAAATTGTTTGTTGTTACTAAATTATTTATAGACCGGGAGATACTGACACAAAATTTCGAGTCATTTGTAACAGGATGCCGGTTCTACAGGGGTCTTAGTACGCAATGACAAAAAGAAAAACGATGGTGTGAACACTGGTACCGGCGGTTTAGTCGCGTGGGCGTTAGTCGAACTCGTCGTAAAAATAGCGAAAGTCAAACGATTTGTAACACAAAAATTTTAGAATTTACCGATAGCCTATAAAAAAGAAGTAGGCGGTACTGTCATGCCATACTTTTCCGGTGTGACTTACAGCCCGCCATACCGACGCAAATGTGTTGATTTAAAAAAAAACAATTCAACCATTTGTACCAGGCTAACTTTTGCACAGGTAACCATCGTCGTCTAGCCATTTACGAAAATCGCCATGCCATACTTTTCGGACGATTCCAAATGGTCGCCATACCGCCGAAAATCTGCAAAAATTTTTTTTTTCGCCAAACTTTTTGTACCAGTATTGCATTTAGATTTTTGGAGAGTATTTGATAAAATGTGACCATTATTATATTTGCCATACTTCTTGTAGGGGGAAAAAGTGCTGCCATACTTCATAAATAAATTTATTATTAATTTATAGAAGTGAAGATTTCTACCACCTAGATCTTTGAAATTTTGTATTTATATTTGTTGAACCTCAAACTTATAGGAAAGATTAATGCCATACTGTTACAAATCGTTCAAAATACGAATAAAATCATACAATAAAATAAAATCTTATACACATTCGCCACCTCCCACAGGTATGGCATTATCACACTGCTATTTATAATCATTCAGGAGTTATTGAAAAAAAAATTTAGGGTGTTACAAATGGTTCAGCGAAAAAAAAAATTTGCAGATTTTCGGCGGTATGGCGACCATTTGGAATCGTCCGAAAAGTATGGCATGGCGATTTTCGTAAATGGCTACACGACGATGGTTACCTGTGCAAAAGTTAGCCTGGTACAAATGGTTGAATTGTTTTTTTTAAATCAACACATTCGCGTCGGTATGGCGGGCTGTAAGTCACACCGGAAAAGTATGGCATGACACTACCGCCTACTTCTTTTTTATGGGCTATCGGTAAATTCTAAAATTTTTGTGTTACAAATCGTTTGACTTCGCTATTTTTCCGACGAGTTCGACTAACGCCCACGCGACTAAGCCGCCGGTCCCAGCGTTCACACCATCGTTTTTCTTTTTGTCATTGCGTACTAAGACCCCTGTAGAACCGCCATCCTGTTACAAATGACTCGAAATTTTCTGTCAGTATCTCCCGGTCTATTAATAATGTACAATAATTGTTTCTTATATTAATATATTTGATAGTTTCAACTACTCATTATAACTTTTATATATATATAGGAATATGGTGCTAAGTTTTCTTTAATACATTTTTAAATTGTTTATCATTTTATGTTACTGTAATTCCAGGTAACAGGTTTCAACATAGTTGGAACGGCATATGCATCAAAGGACGGTAAGCCAGTGTCTGGGGCGCGAGTGTTACTGGGGGGAGAGGCGGTGGCCACAAGTGACGCGACCGGCAAGTTCTCGCTGTCTGGCTTTAAGCCCGGCAATTACATCCTCGGTTTGCAACACGGTAAGTTTATATATTTTGATAAGTGGTTTTGATAATAAAAGATTGTCTTTTACATAATATGTATTTTTAAGCTATTGCATAGCTTCTATCGCGGGCCTTGAGCGCGGGGACCGAATCTAGAAAAAAACCTCACGCTCCCCACTCCGACGGGCACGGAGGTGTGGCTTGAAGGCATAGCATGCAATAGCTTTACCGCGGCAGTCCCCCAGTGCCACACGTCTTTTTAAAAACAAGAGTATATTAAGTTTTTTGTAGAGATGTGTGTATATTTTTAGTAAATTTTTCAGAGCATTGCGAGTGGGATGACAGTACGGTGCGCGTGAGCACGCAGGGCGCGCACGCGGTGACGCCGGTGGCGGCGCGCTGGCGCGTGTGTGGGCGGGTGTCGCCGCCGCGCCGCCTCGCGCTCGCGCCCGCACACGGGGCCGTGCTGCACGTGGCCGCGGGGCACGACGGTGAGACCACAGATAATAGTAGCTTAACGCTACAGAACGGACACTCTCCGCCTCCCGCCAAAATTAAACACTTACCTCACCCCGCCCCCCCCTATAGGTGGCCCGCATTTTTCTGCAAGGACGATACGCAGCGAAGATTGACAACATCAATCAAATTGACTTAAGGTTGATGTTCCGACCGTCCCTCCATACATTTTTGATTACCTCTAAACACTTAACACAGACACTATTTCTTTAAAACTAATCATTTTATCACTTCTCTATAATGAAATGTGTGCGCGTTCGACCTTTTTAATCAATAATTTACAATATTTACTTAGAAAAACAACAGTAAAATACCGGAAAAATTTGACACTTCTACAGTAGTGTGCGTGACTTTTGCCAAGCGAAACACGACATAAAGCACGACATCTAGCGCATAGACTATATACTTATTACAGATCTAGCGCGTCAATGTCTAAACGAAAGGCGATGTTTAGACATTGACGCGCTAGATGTCGTGCATTCGCGTTCGTTATCTTATGCATAATGAGCATAATTCTAATAAATCAAAGTTCTGTGTAAAAATTGAGTAATTTCATTTCCAATCGTTCAAAGAAAATAACAATAAAATAAAATAAAACTAATGACCTTAGAAACTATGTTTTTTTTTATTTATTACTCATTATTGTTCGTCCGTCGTAGGTCTGTAAACTGTATTGTACACTGAAGGTAAATGGTACTGTAGGTACTTTAGTTCGGCGTCGTCGCTCGTCGGCTTGATATAAAATTACATTCTTGATTTCATTGACACGCGCTATGATTTGCGCGCGGAATTTCTTGTGTTGTGAATTTATTTTTGTATGCTATGCATTTTAATTGATTCAAATTGCAATGTTTCTCTAGTATGCATTTGAGACTATATTGTAAATTGTAATAATTGATCGTGGGTATAGTAATTAATTATTCTAATAACGCAATTAGTAATATATGTATTTTCGGTGGGATTCAAAACAAAAAATTGGCCCGTGATTTTTATGAAATTTCACCACATTGCAAATCACATCAATCATAGTTCATACACATGTATGACGAATCACGAAAGTGATTAGTATTGTGGCTAACATTGACTCATCAGTTCATCACTGAAACCAGTGACAAATCAGTACCTATATCATATTGTGTTTGAATATTTTTAAACAATGATATAAGTATACAATTATTATAAATCGGTAAACTATCAAAGTAATCACAAACTTGCAAACATTGGTAAAATGTCCAGTAGTTTATGAGCCTATTCATTACAATCAAACAAACAAACAAAGTTTTCCTCTTTATAATATTAGTGTAGACAAACACTATGAATACGATCACGAATGCAAATTCGGGGATTTTCTAATTATTGCTAAATAATAATTGAATTCGTTTTGAAATACTCTATAATTTTTAGTGTATAAAATTATAGACATTTATAATGTGGTGCTCATTTTTTTTGTACTGCTAACGCTATTGTAGGTACCTATTTTCGTTGTTTTATTTCAAGTGAACACGGCCATACAATTTTGTCACGAGCCGCCTATGATTGTAGGTACTTTTGTTAGGCTCCTTCGTCGTCCGCGTCGGCTCGAAAGTTCTTGATTTCATTGTCACGCGCTATGATTTGCGCGCGGATTTTCTTGTGTTGTGAATTTATTTTTGTATTATTATTATTTTTTATTTTTTTTTTTATTTTATTGATTCAAATAAAATATTTCACTAGTATGCATTTGAGACTATATTGTATTATGTATAATTTATCGTAGGTATAGTTATTCTTATAACGCAGTTATATTTTCGGTGGGACAATTTGACCCGTGATTTTTCTGAAATATCACCACGTTGCAAATCACATCAATCATACACACGTATGACGAAAGTATAGTGGCTATAATTGACTCATCAGTTCATCACTGAAACCAGTGATAAATCAGTACATATATCATATTTTATTGTGTTTGAATATTTTTTAAACAACGATATATACAATATTATTATAAATCGGTAAACTACCAAAGTACTTCCGAATTTTCAGACAGACAAACAAGTAGTTTGAACACGCAGTTTTCTTATACTAGTAGCAAAAATCAAAACCATAATATTATGTTTCCCTACTATATTTTACTAAAAGTCGAGTGCGTCGAAATCGTAAATAATAATATGTTTTTCACCTTCCTGGTTATTTTCCCATAGTAAATAGTGTTTTAGGTTTGTTGTTGTAGGTAGGAATAATAATAATTATTCTTATATGTTGGTTATGAAATGTATATTGAAATAATTTACTTTTACAAATCATTAGTGATATAAGTTTTGAGTGAAAATGCTTGGATCAGCATAATATTATATGGTACTTCAAATACATGTTTTGATAAAAAAAACAATAGTGTAATAAAATAAAACTGCGTTTTATTGTAATCAATGTTGACAATTTTAAATTCCAAAATTATTGATCAATAAAATAGTTTACACCAACAAATATAACTTTTATTTTTATAACAATCGTTCATAATATAAACCGTAGCAGGTGGCGTTTTGAAGTTCTGTCTACTCATACAGAAAAATGGAAAGCTTGTTTTTTTTGTAAACAATTTATTACTCATGTTGTTTGGCAACTCGAAGCGTGGTCGTCCGTCGTAGGTACTTTTGTTCGGCGTCGCGTCGTCGTCCGCGTCGGCTTGATATAAAACATTCTTGATTTCATTGACACGCGCTATGATTTGCGCGCGGAATTTCTTGTGTTGTGAATTTATTTTTGTATGCTATGCATTTTAATTGAATCAAATTGCAATATTTCTCTAGTATGCATTTGAGACTATATTGTAATAATTGATCGTGGGTAGGTATAGTAATTAATTATTCTAATAACGCAATTATATTTTCGGTGGGATTCAAAACAAAAAATTGGCCCGTGATTTTTATGAAATTTCACCACATTGCAAATTATATATTATACAATTACAATTACAATTATTATAAATCGGTAAACTATCAAAGTAATTACAAACTTGCAAAATATGCTTTTCCGAAATTCCAGACAGACACACAATTTTATTAGTTTGTTTTAGCAAAGTAGGTACCTATACCTATACGCTTACGTCGCGCGTCGCGTCGTCGAAAACGGTGCGCCCAGAAACAAACATACCTAATTCAGTTACAATCCTTTTTTTGTTCCGTAATTTATTGTATTTATTCTAATACGATTTTTTTTATTCGTCGGCCAGTTCTACTAGGTATAAAAAGATAAAATTGAAATATAATTATTGTAGCGACAGCCATATTATGTTACTATGTTTTCGTAAATATGTTTTTCACCTTCCTGGTTATTTTCACATAATCTTATCTTATATATAAAAATGAATCGCAAAATGTGTTGGTAAGCGCATAACTCGAGAACGGCTGAACCGATTTCGATCATTCTTTTTTTATTATATTCCTTGAAGTACGAGGATGGTTTTTATGTAGAGAAAACGTAAATATTATGTACCACGGGCGAAGCCGGGGCGGACCGCTAGTATATCTTATATATAAAAATGAATCGCAAAATGTGTTGGTAAGCGCATAACTCGAGAACGGCTGAACCGATTTCGATAATTCTTTTTTTATTATATTCCTTGAAGTACGAGGATGGTTTTTATGTAGAGAAAACGTAAACATGTACCACGGGCGAAGCCGGGGCGGACCGCTAGTCTTATATATAAAAATGAATCGCAAAATGTGTTGATAAGCGCATAACTCGAGAACGGCTGAACCGATTTCGATAATTCTTTTTTTATTATATCCCTTGAAGTACGAGGATGGTTCTTATAGCTAGAGAGCTAGTTAGTTTAGTTTTAGTGCAGTGGCAGTGTAAATGTTGTTGTTGAGGTTATGTAAATTTAACACTTTAGTTAACTACCAAGATATAAAGAAATGAGGATAGGACACAATAACTATTGGTTGAGGTATTTATAAACTCATAATATACTTTTAAAAAAATCACGTTTTAATAAATTTCTAGAATTAAATTAGAACAGCTGATTCAAAATAGCCTAAAAAATCTTAATAATAATAATTACGCTTCACAGCAAGAAGAAATGTACCATATGTACCCGCACAAAGTCGATATTGTGTTGCCTACCGTTCGACTCAATGGCTAGGGTTGTAACTACCTTTAATAATTATTACCAAACTAATAAACCGAGTGATGCGAAATAACCATAATTCTTTTAGAGTTTGATAAAATGATCAGGCAGGTATTTTCTTTAATCCTCTGAATTCTCGGTTACTAAATTGTATCGTTGAAATTATTCTTAATCGCGTAAATTTAATAAATAATCATATGGAAAACACTTTTCATTTGTTTTTTTACTTTCACGCCCAACTACTATACAATAATTACGTTGTTTCGGTATTTTGACGAGAAAACGCAGGAAACATCCGTTGTATCATTTTAGATAGATTGTATATTTTGTATCTGTAGAATTGAAATCAAAGCTATGTATATGTTGTCTCCATTCTTTTCTTATCGGATTGTTGATCCCAATGCGAATGCGTCACTTA
Source organism: Colias philodice (assembly GCF_061535455.1). Classification (NCBI taxonomy): domain Eukaryota; kingdom Metazoa; phylum Arthropoda; class Insecta; order Lepidoptera; family Pieridae; genus Colias; species Colias philodice. The sequence continues at coordinate 513,541 of NW_028322190.1, read as the reverse complement.
AATTTTATAAAAGACAATTAAGAACATCAAAAATAAAGTGATACGTAAATATTTCACAGTGCAATATATTATGTAATTAATAATAATTATATATTTATGAAAAAATAATTACATCAGATTTAATAATAGCAATTGTTTTGAATGTACATAATATGAATAAATGATTACATCATAATAGTAATAATCACAATTGTTTTATTTCCCATTTGTTGCAACCCTAGCATATTTTCATGTAGCAGCAGAAGTACCTACACTGGCGGCGCGGCGGCATCGTGCGACATCAAAGGCATTGCCTTACTAGGTAAGTTTATAATGACTCATTTCTTTTATTATATAATTTACGTTTTACTTTTACAGAATCCGATTCAATGGATTATGAAGACGAGTCACACAACGCCATACGATAGTGATGATGAATGAACATTTCAATAAATGCATGCGTGTTTTTTTATGTTGTTTTGTAATTGTTAATTGTTTCTTAAATAAAGAAATAAACTAAATATTTAAATGATGATTTGTTATTTGCAACACAACTTTATATTTGAGATTCTTTACAAATGTATATTTAGTTTTGTATCATCAAATTTATAAATTTTATTCCATAGTTTTCAAAATTAAATGTAAATGACCATAAAAACATTAATAAAGTAAATCATTGATGTAAGGTCAGGGAACGTAATACATATATACATCTGACCATGTAGAAGCTAAGTCTTGTTGACTGCTGAAGTCTGTAAAGTTTTGTTGTCTGCTGAAGTCTGTACGCAATGAAAATGTCTGCCGTTTCGAAAATAAGTTTTTAAGACCCTAATAAATAAAATATATGAATGGCAGATCTGGTCAAATACTTTCAAAATTGTATTTTTTTCAGCACTTTCATAAGTGTCTGCCAGAATGTTATCCGCGTGATAATGGTCTGCCATTGTTATTTTCCGATAGTAATAATAATCTATTTTCAAATATCAAAATGGCAGACGTGGTCAAATGGTTTCAAAGTTCGCCAAAAATTTCCACCTGTCTTACCTAAGCGCGCGCCCCGTCCACCACTCTGGGCTTAGTGACTCCTCATCTCATGTATAGTAGGTATAGGGGAATCAACACACAAAAATCCAGGTCTGGTCAAATACATACAGGTAGCTTTGCGCTAGCTCTCTAGCTATTACTTCTTATGGAGAGAAAACGTAAACATGTACCACGGGCGAAGCCGGGGCGGACCGCTAGTAAATAATAAAATAATAAATAGTGTATTAGATTTGTTATTGTATCTTGTATACCTACGAATAATTATTCTTACGTCTTGTTGGGAAATGTTCAAATACCTACCTATTGAAATAATTTACTGTTACAAATCATTAGTGTTATTAGTTTTGAGTGAATAGGCATGGATCAGAAATTCAGAATATAATATGCTACTAACTACTCAAATACATACATGTTTACACAACAAACACCACTGACCTCTATAACTATAAGTTATAGAGGTCAGTGACCGTCAGTGACAAACACTATGGATACCTACGCTCGCGAATGCAAATTCGGTGATTTACTAATTATTGATACCTAGTCATTGAATTCGTTTTGAAATAGCCTGTACTTTGTAATTTTTAGTGTTATAGACATTTATAAAATGTGGTGCTCATTTTTTTGTAATAAATCATCCCGAACGCTATTGTATTTTCGTTGTTTTATTTCAAGTGAACACCTATACAATTTTGTCACGAGCCGCCTCTGGCCTCTGGGTGAAATAAACAAGTCAAATGATTTTTGTTCTAATTGTATTTTGGTAGTAGTTTGTTTAGAATTTACATTACCATTGTTTAATTTTTATTTTGTATTTGCAGTAAAATAAAAAGATGAAAAACTTCATTAGGTATATTGTACGACACCTCACTCTGAATCGCGCTAGCGAAATTTTTTCGTTACAGAGCACATATACAACTTTCGGACAATCTTCATTGAGGCCGGCCGGCAAATCGAGTATGTCGAGAAACTTCACTTATTCGATGGAGGTATTCTACCTTCCTTCCTCCACAGTTGTGGGACCCCGACGTGCATTGAACACGCAGCTTTCTGATACTAGTAGCTAAAATCAAAACCACAGATATGTCTGTGATCAAAACCATAATAATATTTTTACCTATTATTTTACTAAAAGTCGAGTGCATCGAAATCGTAAATATGTTTTTCACCTTCCTGGTTTTTTTTCCATAGTAAATAGTGTTTTTGATTTGTTGTTGTATGAATAATTATTCTTACTTGTTGGTTATGAAATGTATTTTGAAATAATTTACTTTTACAAATCATTAGTGATATTAGTTTTGAGTGAAAATGCTTGGATCAGCATAATATCATATTTGCTACTTCAAATACATGTTTTGATAAAAAAAAAACAATAGTGTAATGTAGGTAATAAAATAAAACTGCGTTTTATTGTAGGTAATCAATTTTGACATTATTTATTTCCCAAAATTACAATAAAATAGTTTACGCCAACAAATATAACTTTTATTTTTATAACAATCCTACTTCCTACTAATGCGAAAGTTCATACATGTTTCAAAAGAAAAACTTTTACTTTTACTATTATTTCAATTTATCCGGTTTAATTAAGACTTAATATTGATACATATGATCATTATAAATACAAATAGGAATTAACAATATAACGAATACGTGGCACAACTAAAATTTTACCGATACCACCCGTGGTCATTCTCCTTTGTGGGTCATTTGTAACAGGATGGCGGTTCTACAGCGAAAAAAGAAAAATGATGGTCAGAACGCTGATACCGGATACCTTAAGATACTGTAATATAAAATATTACTAGATTAGATAAAATATTATAGGTAGTATCTTCACCGTGTGTGACGCGCTTTACATTCACGCCATCTAGAGTTAAATCTTTATCATTTTTGTATACGTCTGTGTGTGTAAACGACCCTGTATGCAATGACAGATGTTAAAACGCATAATTTTACCGAATTGGGTGGATTTTAAGGCAATGATATAACATATTTCAATAAAATATAATATTCAGTAACCGCCATGACTATTCCTAGGTTTGATGACTATTCCAATTACGCAAAAACTCAAATAAACTAGAAATGTAGAATTCAGCGCCATCTAGCGGGATATTGGCTGGGAACAGATCGTTGCAATCACCTTAAAGTAATTTTTTATTTTGGATTTGTGATTATCGTTTTTCGTAGAAAGTGGTTAGATATTGTGCTGTTTACGGATGTATTTCATCAGAAAAACGCGAATTTTTTTTACGCTAGTCAAAAATGTGCCAACCATAAAGCGTTAACACACACATTTGCAGTCTCTACAGTGTGACTGTCAAAACGATAATTTTGTATGGATCGTCCGAGGTGTGGCACGACACTACACTGCGCGTGAGCACGGTGACTCTTGTTACCTCTTGTTGTAGCAATAGAAATACGTCATGTCTGAAAATTTTAACTATCACAGTTCACAACATCCAGCTTGGTATCAAATGCACGGGCAGACAGACGGACAATTTAATAATATGTTCCGTTATATGTTTTAGGTACGAACAAAAAAAATGACTATAAAATATTTTAATTAATTATTACACCTTATGAAATAAAAGGCTTTTGGGATTTGTTTTATAATTAAAATAACCTGTTTTTTTCAGGTGAATGGTGTACATACCTTGCACCGGGAACATACACTGCGAAAGTAGAAGTCACGGAACAAGAGCATAGAGATGGGCTACAGTGAGTATTAACTTTATTTAATTCTATCATATCACAAGCGATTCTCGATCTGTATGGCATAGATCGTATTTTGAAAAAAAAAAATCAAATTTTGCGCAGTTTGATTCCTATTTACGTTTTTTTCTTCTTATGTATTCCCACTTTATTACATACACATTGAATATGAAATTTAAATCCAATTCTGTAATCCTCACCTTCATCTCAGATTCTACCCGGAGTGGCAGCAAATAGTTGTTGCGTCCAGCCCAGTGTCGGGCATATCGTTCTCTCAACTCCGCGCTACTGTGGTGGGGCGAGTAGTGTGCGCAGAATGCAAGGGCACTACCGTCACACTGCGCAACTTGGCCGCCGACGGGAGCTATGTCGGCGAGCCTATGTATACTGATGTTAAAGGTACAATAATCTGTAGTTAAAATATGCATATTTATAGCAAAAATAAATTTTATAACGTGTTAATTCAAGATGTTCATTTTTGAAAAAGAGGAATAGTAAAGGACCAAGATGTGATCCTTGAGGTACTCCAGACAAGATTTTGCACACAATATATAAATTTAATTTGAATTGGCATGTTATTTCTATATTTATTTCTTATTTATAAGTGCTATCGTAATAATGAGAAAAAAAAATATACATTGTTGTGTGTATTATTTAATTTCATTTACGTATATTGAATCCAAGGCTTTATGGAAATCTGTCACCTGACGTTTTTGTCTATTCCTGCATCCTAACTCAACACCAATACAGATAAGCGAAACATGTGCACCTAATTATCGTAACATACATTTATCCTACGGTAGGATAAATGTATGGTGTTGTGACATTTATCCTACCAATTTACTCAATTAATACCAATCCTCAGACGACGGCAGCTACACGTTCGAGCAAGTGATGCCGGGCAGCGTGGAGGTGAGCGTGCGCAGCGAACGCGAGGCGTTCTGCTGGCGGGAAGCTACACATAACGTAGCGGTCGCCGCTGAAAGAGCCACTGTACCGGACTTTGTGGCCACTGGGCGCATGCTGAAGATCACGTCTACTCATGATATTGAGGTATGGAGTTTATTTCGATATTTCACATGTTATGGTAATTTGTGATTTTTTTTAATGCGACCCTTTGAAATTATTAACTCGTATATGTTATAGTGGTCCCTCGGACATGTTATGTTAATTTGTGATTTTTTTTAATGGGACCCTTTGAAATTATTAGCTCGTATATGTTATAGTGGTCCCTCGGACATGTTATGTTAATTTGTGATTTTTTTTTATTGGGACCCTTTGAAATTATTAGCTCGTATATGTTATAGTGGTCCCTCGGACATGTTATGTTAATTTGTGATTTTTTTTAATGGGATCCTTTGCAATTATTAGCTCGTAAATGTTAAAGTGGTCCCTCGAGCTGGAAAAAAATATAGAATTGACGTTATTGTTTCTATTTGACTTATTAAGTTGCATTATTGTTCAGTGTAGCTATTTCAACCCCAAATGTTTGTGTGAACTCATAATGTTCATTTTAACGAACAGCTTGCTAATAAACACACTCGCGATGTCCCTTACATTGTGGGTGCGTAAGCTAAGTTTATTACTTTCAGCAACTTTACAGAAATACGTCGAATCATGAGTTACCACTTCATCTTTTTCTTATCCCGGTAGGGATATGGCGCGTAACGGAAAAATGTCACGCGTAACGAAAAAATGTTACACTAAATTTTTTTCCAACCCCGATAAAGAAGTTTCACTTCAAAAAATAACAAAATGTATAACATCTTAGGTGGAGTACACGGGCCCGTCAGCGCAAGGCACGCTGCGGGTGCCAGCCGGCAGCAGCGTGCAGTGCGTGGGGCGCGGCGGGCGCTACGAGCTGCGGCCGCGCGCCTGCCACCGCGTGCTGCCCGACCGGGCCGCCCTGCACGTGGCCGGGGACATGCCGGTGGGTATACACTACGTGTACCGGCGGGCAGCAGCGTGCAGTGCGTGGGGCGCGGCGGGCGCTACGAGCTGCGGCCGCGCGCCTGCCACCGCGTGCTGCCCGACCGGGCCGCCCTGCACGTGGCCGGGGACATGCCGGTGGGTATACACTACGTGTACCGGCGGGCAGCAGCGTGCAGTGCGTGGGGCGCGGCGGGCGCTACGAGCTGCGGCCGCGCGCCTGCCACCGCGTGCTGCCCGACCGGGCCGCCCTGCACGTGGCCGGGGACATGCCGGTGGGTATACACTACGTGTACCGGCGGGCAGCAGCGTGCAGTGCGTGGGGCGCGGCGGGCGCTACGAGCTGCGGCCGCGCGCCTGCCACCGCGTGCTGCCCGACCGGGCCGCCCTGCACGTGGCCGGGGACATGCCGGTGGGTATACACTACGTGTACCGGCGGGCAGCAGCGTGCAGTGCGTGGGGCGCGGCGGGCGCTACGAGCTGCGGCCGCGCGCCTGCCACCGCGTGCTGCCCGACCGGGCCGCCCTGCACGTGGCCGGGGACATGCCGGTGGGTATACACTACGTGTACCGGCGGGCAGCAGCGTGCAGTGCGTGGGGCGCGGCGGGCGCTACGAGCTGCGGCCGCGCGCCTGCCACCGCGTGCTGCCCGACCGGGCCGCCCTGCACGTGGCCGGGGACATGCCGGTGGGTATACACTACGTGTACCGGCGGGCAGCAGCGTGCAGTGCGTGGGGCGCGGCGGGCGCTACGAGCTGCGGCCGCGCGCCTGCCACCGCGTGCTGCCCGACCGGGCCGCCCTGCACGTGGCCGGGGACATGCCGGTGGGTATACACTACGTGTACCGGCGGGCAGCAGCGTGCAGTGCGTGGGGCGCGGCGGGCGCTACGAGCTGCGGCCGCGCGCCTGCCACCGCGTGCTGCCCGACCGGGCCGCCCTGCACGTGGCCGGGGACATGCCGGTGGGTATACACTACGTGTACCGGCGGGCAGCAGCGTGCAGTGCGTGGGGCGCGGCGGGCGCTACGAGCTGCGGCCGCGCGCCTGCCACCGCGTGCTGCCCGACCGGGCCGCCCTGCACGTGGCCGGGGACATGCCGGTGGGTATACACTACGTGTACCGGCGGGCAGCAGCGTGCAGTGCGTGGGGCGCGGCGGGCGCTACGAGCTGCGGCCGCGCGCCTGCCACCGCGTGCTGCCCGACCGGGCCGCCCTGCACGTGGCCGGGGACATGCCGGTGGGTATACACTACGTGTACCGGCGGGCAGCAGCGTGCAGTGCGTGGGGCGCGGCGGGCGCTACGAGCTGCGGCCGCGCGCCTGCCACCGCGTGCTGCCCGACCGGGCCGCCCTGCACGTGGCCGGGGACATGCCGGTGGACAAAAAATAACACATATTACAACTGACAATCATAATAACATAACACAGAACAAATACAAATAAAATTGGTTGTCTGTAAAGTCGGTTTACTGACGATAGTTGAACGTGACAACGTCTTAAGGCCGATTGTGCTTTTTTGTCGCTCGTTCCACGCTCTCGCTTGCACTTCAAGCCTTACGAAACGCCTCAGAGCGAGGTAACGCCGCATGAGTCATGTTTTTTCGTGCGTGCAGCCGGCTCTATCGAATTATAAGACGTTGTCACGTCAATATAAAAACACGAAACACAGATGACAATTTAATATTTTATTGTCTATGGGCCCTAAAGTAAAAGTACTTTAAATACTTGAGAAAAAAAATAAAATATTTTTTTTTTAAGAGAAAAAGAACTGTATTTAAAGAAATTTGAAAATTCACTTACCACGCTGAAATTTAAAACAGACGCTGTTTCATTATTCGGCCTTAATAATAGAAAAACTGTCTTTTCCATATTTATAGGTGTGAATCATTGCTATTGACTACACAAAAAGGGCTTACACATGAGTGTGTATCATTGCTATTTAGTGCCATATTTCTACGAAAAAGTTTCTTGACTTCTCAACTTTTTAGGTGTACACATTTCATAGGACATGCTTTATTTTTCAATTTTCTTTACGAAGAATCAGCCAGTCTTCTATGTTTCAACAAGCCGATTTTTTCAACCGGTGATCAACACACTGTTTTACGCTCTCGCGTTAAGCACCAAACATTTACTTAACCTTATATTACAGTCGGTATCTTTCCGCGCGGTAGCACACTCAAGCACAATACGAGTGTGGAGTTCAGCGAGCGGGGAACTTTCTCTACTTATCGAGAAGGAAAAGCCGGGTGACGCGAGTGATGCGGTCGGTGATGAGCCAATGGTGATCCCGCTTACACCGGTAGCGGCTGATGGTGGTTATGTGTATGAACACACCCTGTATTTGGCTGAGGTATGGATGAGTTATGATAAAGTAGATAAACTAGTAATGTATATTGCTTGTGCAATTTTGTTAATCACAGTAGGTGTTAATAGCGATAGTGTCACTTTGGATAAGTAAGGCATCATAATGGTAGCGCGTCATGATACGAATGAATTATTCTATGAAATTTAAATTGTTATGACACACTATAATGCTGTTTTGTTATGACTGATAATATGTCGTTTCTAAAATCAATGGTCCAAGTAATGAACCCTAAGGTACACCAGAAGACATTTAGTATGAATATTATGTAGCACAAATAAATATACCCGACTACTACTGCTCCTGTAATCTATTCGAAGTATAAAATGCTAAACAAAAGAGTAAAAAATCCGTGATACTATGGCGGCGTAACTTTTTATTAGCAATGTCGTATTCAACCTTGTCAAAGGCGTTGCTTAAATCTATGTAAATTTTGTGTATCCAAAAACATTCTTGTTTATTTTGATATTTATTTTTTATAACATTCAAATGCATTGTAAATACATTCTTTTTCCATTATTGATTACATGGATCATCCTCTTATCTTACGAAGAAAACCACATTTTAAATGTTAAAAAATGTTATGACAATTCAAAAGTGCTTTTAAAGAAGTCATAAATTGAAAAAATGAATGTTTGAGTTTGAGTAAATACCTACTTTGTTAGCAAATAATAAATAAATAATTAAATATAATACGTATAAATTTATAAAGAATAGAAAAAATTCGATCACGAGGCGGGACTCGAACCCGCATCCTTTCGCGCCATTCGGGGGGCGGATGCCTGACCAATTCAGCCACTCGTGCGTGACCCGCCAGAGCAATCGAATTTATTCTATTCTTTCAGTTTTGTGTCTAAGGGACTATAATACGTATCCCAGGGCGAAGCGGTCCTTGTGACGCCGCAATCCAGCACACTACTAGCGAAGCCCCGCTCTACCCGCGTGCTGGGCCGCGGGCGGTGCGAAGCGGGCGCAGCATTCCGAGCCGCGCCTGGTACCACGATCGCAGGGCGTTTGCTGCCCCCCGTCGCGGGGGTCACTGTTACACTCACTGCTGGTATGTTAAACAAACATACACACATCAACAAAGTCGAGGGATATTTGGTATTGCATCAAATATCTCAAAAACTATGGAGAATTTTGTGATGTTTTAAATGGCAGAATTAAAGCCATAAATAAAAATATTTATAGCTCATTTTAAGGTCTTTAATCACTACATAGTATAAAACAAAGTCGCTTTTTCTGTCCCTATCTATGTCCCTTTGTATGCTTAAATCTTTAAAACTACGCAACGGATTTTGATGCGGTTTTTTTATAGATAGAGTGATTTCAAGAGGAAGGTTTTAGTATATAATTTATCAGGTTTTAGACAAAGCGGGCGAAGCCGCGGGCGGTAAGCTAGTGTTAAATAAATATATTAGTACTAGCTATCCGCTCGCGGCTTAGCCCGCATTTTCAAAGAAAAACCCGCATGGTTCCCGTTCTCGTGGGATTTCCGGGATAAAACCTATCCTATGTGTTAATCCAAGTTACCCTCTATATGTGTACTTAATTTCATTGTAATCGGTTCAGTAGTATTTGCGTGAAAAAGTAACAAATACACACATACACATCCTCACAAACTTTCGCATTTATAATAATAATAGGACTACTTAATTAGCGCTCTGCGCTCCGAACAGTCTTGGCTTTCGACACGAATCACTACATAGTATAAAACAAAGTCGCTTTATGTGTCCCTATGTCTCTATGTATGCGCATCTTTAAAACTACGCAACGGATTTTGATGCGGTTTTTTTAATGAATAGATTCAAGAGGAAGATTTTAGTGTATAATTTATTAGGTTTTAAACAAAACGGGCGAAGTCGCGAGCATTAAAGCTACTTTAACTAAAATATCAATACTAATCAATTAGTTCTGTGACCCAAACAAAGTCTTGGCTTTCGATACGAATTAATATATAAATAAGTAAATCATTATTCCTTTATTTTTTTGTAACAGGCGACTTCAAGCTGACCCAAGTAACAAAGGAAGACGGCTTGTACAGTTTCGGTCCGCTGGAAGCTGATAAACAGTACACGGTCAGCGCTGAGAAGGAGTCATACGAGTTCAGTGCTCCCGATGAACATGGCAATATTGTGGCCAATAAGCTCGCTGAGATTGAAGTTATAGTTGTTGATGATGCGGATGACTCGCCTTTGGAGGTATGATATTTTGTTACATATTAAATTTGGATTCATATAACGGTGCATTTACATCAAACGAACATAGAACTACAGATAGAGCAAGAGAATTCTTTATTTTCTCGATTATTGCTTGAAAAACGCGTTTTCAAAGGAAAACCCGCATAGTTCTTGTTTGATTCCCGGGATAACGAGTAGCTTATGTCTTATTCTGGGTTTTCAGCTACCTACATAGCAAATTTCATTTTAATCTACTGTCACTTAAATTTAATGCGAAAGTTTGTAAGTACATGCGGATGGATGGATATCCATCCATACTTACAAACTTTCGTGTTTATAATATTACTATAATGAATTTATGGGCAGTTGTGTATATGTGAATAAATTGTTGAATAGTTGTAAGCTAATTATGTCTATGAGATGTTATTGTTTATTTGTTTATTGCAAATATAAACCAATATATGTGTACAGGGTGCACTAATCTCCGTGTCCGGCGGTGTGTACCGTCGCACGGTGGCCAGCGGGGGCTCCGGCCGCGAGCGGTTCGGCGCCCTGCCCCCGGCGCAGTACTACGTGAAGGCCAACATGAAGGAGTACCGGTTCGCGCCGCCCAGCCACATTGTGGACGTGCTGCCGCCGCCGCACCACCAGCCACAGCCGCTTGTGTTCAGGTACTGATAGAGATTCTAAAATTATTAAATAAACTTTATGAAAAGGTTCATAAATGCGAATTGCAATTTGTTTTTGTATCCATACTAATATTATATGTAAATGCAAAAATAACTCTGTCTGTCTGTTACTCAATCACGCCTAAACTACTGAACCAATTTTCATGAAATTTGGTATTAAGATATTTTGATACCCGAGAAAGGATATAGGCTACTTTTTGTCCCGGGAAAATGACGCAATCCCAGAAATCCCACGGAAACTATGCGGGTTTTTCTTTGACTGCGCGGGCGAAGCCGTGGGCGGAAACCTTGTAATGATATAAGTATTATAATTAACACGTATGTTGTTGTGCAGGGGGGTGCGCGTGGCGTGGTCAGTATCGGGTCGTGCAGTATCGCTGGGCGGCGCTGCGGCGGGCGCGCTGCCGCTGCGGGCACGACCAGCCCCACCCACACCCGCGGTAGATGCTACTGCCACCAGCACGGGACATTTTAGGTGAGAGTTATGATAAAAAAAGTCAATAATACAATATTGAACACAGTAATTAATGTAAAAAAAGCTAAGCGTATTTTTTCGTAATTGACCATCAAAACATTTCAGCATGCAATTTACTAAATCCTCTTTTATTATGCTTACTTTAAAAAAAATAAAGAACGTTATCAAAAATTTCCAAGTTCGAAATTGTAAAATTCAGATGTCCGAATTAATTATTTAAAAATCGTAATACACCACACTACTGGTAACAATCGTACAAATGCCATACCACCAAAACTAGACTTCAATTTTATCCACAGATTATATTATAGTATTCATAAACGAACGTAAAAACTAAAACTTCTCTATAAATTATTACTTACACCAGGATTCGTGGTCTCCTCCCATCAATCCAATACACTTTGGAGCTAAAGGAAAGTTCCGCTCCCGAACTCGCTGGAATCAAACTTGTGAAAGGACCCGGGCCTATTGAAGTATGTATAATATGTATATTCGTTTATTTTAAATAATAATTAATTCTACTAATGTGATAAATTTAAAAATATATTTCTTGCGATTTCATCTTTGAACTAGTGAAACAATATTGATAAAATTAGAAAAATATAGAATAAACTGTCCACCTTCGTAATTTATAATGGTATTGAGAATTTCATTTAATAAAAGAAAATTCTATATATTATGCTGAGATAAACCTTCGTAATTATATTATATAAATGAGTAGCAATAAAAAAGATGATACGAATATTCATTTATTTATTCCTTTTCAGGTGAAAGGCAAAGACATAGAAGACGTGCAGCTAATAGTGATCCAACCGACACAAATCACTGACGTCACAGTGCTATTACACGCGGATATTGATCACTATCGAACACTAAAACTGACACTAGCACTAGAGAACACTAAACAACCAGTGTACAGCACTAAGTTGGACCCCAGTGGCTTCAGCCAGGGCTCGAACCCGGGACTTATGTACGCACTGCCAAGATTAGCAGCGGATAATAAAACCTATGTGATTCAGATAGAAAGTTCGCTGTCAAAGTTGACGCATTCGTATGAAGAGCCGGCGGTGTATTTTAATTCCGATGGCGATGTGAAACACTTTGATATCAGTTTTGTGGCTAAGGTAAGCTTTTTTAAAATGATATTTATATATACAGTGTCGTTTTTTTTGTGTGTTTGTCAGTGGAATGGTAGATTTGAAATGTGTAGATGGTTGGGTTTATGTAAACTTGTAAATGTCGTAAATTAATCAATTTTGCATCGATCTATAACAAATCTAGATATTAAACAAATCCTAAAAATTAAAGTATAACCAACTATGTATGTCCTGGCTCGTAAATATGTAATTTATATTGTTAATTTAATACAATAAGCCTATGAAAATAGTCGTGGTTGACACAAATGTTATAACCAATAAATGTTAAGTCTTACCCTATTTTTATTTAAGTTCCCAACTCGCATTTTATTAATTTTTAATATTATTCGCAGGTAAAATCATCAGAACAAGAACTACGGGCCAGTTCGTTCATAATGCTACCCCTTCTAGGTGCACTAGCATTGGCCTACATGCATCGTGACAAAATACTCGCCCGTATCAAAGCGGACTATAGCGCTAAAAGGTTGCCTAGGAAGAAGACGCAGTAGGGGGTTGGAAAGGGGGATATATAAAAGGAGTGGGTGAGGGTTAATAAAGGAGAGACTGGGTATTCAAGGGGGATATGGCTTATAAAGAGGGGACTGCGTAAAGGGGGTGGCTTATAGTGTCTTTAAAACTGCCAGTAGGATTCATGCAAAAAACTGGGCAATTAAAGGGGATATTAGATAAACAAGGGGGGCTAAAATGTTATTCTTGTATGTGGAGCTGCCTATATTGGAAGGAGGGGGGGGAGGGAATAAATAAATCCCAGCAGAATTATTGTAAAAGGGGAAGGGGATAATAAGAAGGGGTTTACGTATTTTATCGTTGTAGGCTAGGATTTTTAGAAGAATTGTTTGAATGATTTTAGAGGATAATTAGGATTTATGAATATTTGAAATAATGTAATTGCTGTAATGTTTATCTAAACTTAAATTAGCCAGGTTTCATTTTTCATCAAAAGATTGTGTTAGACAATTTTAAAGACATAAAGTATTAATTATATCGATGGAATGTTATCGAATTAAAAATAATTCATAATAATAAATTAAGTCTTTTGAGAGTATATAGTGAGATTGTTTTGTTGCTCAAGTTTTGAGTTTTTGTTAATTTTGATATAATTTGAATCATAGTAATAGAATACACATGATAAAGTGCAATCTATCTGTAAATTAGAGATTATTCAAACATTTAAATTAATAAATTATTTGCTAACACATTCCTGATTCAAAATCTAATGTTTTTTGTTACAAAAATAATACTTTATTACCTATACAATATTTATATTTTAATTACCTTTGTAAACTAATTGTATATTTTTCGTCGTGTCGATATCATAGTAGTACCAGTATCAGTAGTAGTAAAAGTAACCTTTTTTCAATATTATGTAGTAACAATGTCACAGTGATGAATGACCATGAATGGAAAAGTTAAATCAATGATCAAATAATGGTAGAAATAATTATTTATTAAGGTATGTTCAAAATTGCTCTACAATTTACGAAAGTTTGAACAATGAATTTGAATTAAATCGATTATTGAAAAAATAAATTTAGTGATGAATAATATTATAGTTCGATACTCGGTAGATTACGATCTTATATGAAATCTTTACTAATATTATAAAGCTGAAGAGTTTGTTTGTTTGAACGCGCTAATCTCAGGAACTACTGGTCCGATTTGAAAAATTCTTTCGGTGTTAGATAGCCCATTTATCGAGGAAGGTTATAGGCTATATATCATCACCCTAATATCAACAGGAGCGGAGCAATGCGGGTGAAACCGCAGGGAACAGCTAGTTTTAAATATGTGTTTGAAATTGTAAAGCAATTTTGTTTTTTCTCCTATTTATATAAATTTAGTTTATTTGGTAATATCGGTACGATTGTATGTAAATGTTTAATCTAATTTTGTTGATTTTAATGAATAGTTGTGATTATTTGGAAGGTTCCACGAGTAAGAGGGTATGGATTCAAATAGTTTTAAGGGAATTATCTAATTTATTATTTGAATTTATTTTGTGCATTTATGTGGTGTGTTTCGAAATAAAGTGGATTGTTCGCGAAGTTTTTGTTTTATTTTTTATAACCTTACAAGAGTGGTTTATATCTTAAGTACGTTCAAATGAAGTTTGTGTAAAAATAGTATATCATAGCTATCTGCACTATTTAAGTATTACTAGCATTTATAATAATTTTATGGAAATAGGGGAAATAAATGAAAGACAAAAACAATATTTGTAAAAACATTTATTTTCATTATATTCAGCTTAAATTAAAAATAACTATTCTAAAGGCGGGTGTTTATCAGTAAAGCACTGAAGGCTACAGTAAATTACCACATTATAAATTAAATAAAATTTAACTACAAAATACATTTATATTTTATCTATAACAGCTGAATCTGTTATAGCATTCCGATATCGAGTGTGGTTGATGGTCCCAAAGCCTGGCGTTTTCTTTGCTGAAAAAAAAAAAACATTTAAGTATTTAAGCACATGGATGAATATCTAGAAATAATGATTTATTATTCTTTTCATACCATTTGTAAATTGTTATTGTTTAAATTCTAAATATTCAAAAATAAATTTCCTAATGTTATGCAATAAGAATTTTATTTCAATATAACAGGAACATTTAGTGATGTACCTAGATTTTACGAGAAAAAAAATATCACGACATTGCGCTATGAAAATATTCAAAATTATGATATTAGTGGAATAAAAACTACAAATACTGCTTGAACACACATTCAACAATCAACATTAAATTTTGCTTACATCCATACTAATATTATAAATGCGAAAGTAACTCTGTCTGTCTGTCTGTTACTCAATCACGCCTAAACTACTGAACCAATTTTCATGAAATTTGGTATGGAGCTATTTTGATACCCGAGAAAGGACATAGGCTATCTTTTATCCCGGGAAAATGACGCAATCCCGGAAATCCCACGGGAACGGGAACTATGCGGGTTTTTCTTTGACTGCGCGGGCGAAGCCGCGAGCGGAAAGCTAGTAATATATAAATATAATAAAAAACTCACTTAACGAAGTACAGTTGGAACGCAGCTAAGAAGTTTCGCTGCGAACGCGCATGCAGCTTGCATAGCTGCAGTTTTTCACATTCTTCCTCACTGAGAAAGAGAATAAATATAACGGTAAAGTTCTTTGTCTTTGATGTTAGTCATTTATTTATATTCGTCATGATCGATGTCTAACAGAGACACTGAGAAAGATGAAAATAATTTTATATGTATGTATATCTTATGATTGCTATTTTTACTCATATGAATGCGATGTTAAAATCTCTATGGTTTCGAAACTACCTCAGTTTTATAATCAGGTATTAATTACTTGTATATATAAGTACTTGTAAACGATAAAAAATTTATCATAAAAAATTTAAATTATTTTCTAATTACAACGAGATAATCTTACCTTCGCCTAGTTCTAATTCTACTCAAGCTTTTATCTGCAAATCCAGCTCCTATAGATAGAGATGGGTTAATGAATCTTCTCTCAATCCTGTGATATGTTTCATCGCTTATTCCTGTAAAAAAATATATTTTACTGTGAGCTTTATCCATTTATTGCACGCCTCATAAGCGAAGCGTTGAGGTGGGTACTACTGTCACTTCGCGCAAAACATCTGATTTTTCAAACTTAAAATGTCTTTATGTATCATACATTGCACTTGTAAGATAATACATACACACACATATTAAGAAAAAACACTATTTTTAACGTTCATGATATTTTTGATGACAATTTTGTTATTTAAACTAGTTAAAAAACAGTTTAAAAAAGTTCTGTCTTGGACGTCCGTGTGTCTGTATGTGCGGATCCTTTTTTTGTTAACACGATAGCGACCGAAATACTTTACTAATCGAGTCTTTTTTTTCTCTTACGCTTGAGTATGCTCAGGAATAGAACCCTTTCATTTTTCAGGGTCTGATTCGATGTGGTTTAATTGTTATTAAATAAACAAAAATAATAATTAATAAATATTTATTAAAAAAAAATTATGAGGCGTGCACTTTTGGATTTTCCAAATTATTTACCTTTTTTGATAGATTTAGATAACAATAAATTAATTTAGATAAGTATCATAGTTTTATCTCAACTACAATTTTATAAAAATATTTTTTAAATTAATATAGATAAGTAAGTACTTACATATTAGCAAGGTCTTATAATAAAAATAATTTTCAGTTTACGAAAATGTTAACGAGAAAGAAAAAAAAAAATTAACTAATAATTAAGTAAAACATGTTTAAAATCTTACCATTTCTCGAATCATCTATAGGCACACAATACACAACACAAAACACAGCGACCAACACAATCAATTTTCCCTCCATTTTTGCTACACTTTATGTCTTATCCTCAATGTCAGTTGTAACTTTTGAACTCGTTTTTATACCATGAAAAATCCCTACCACTATGCTGAAACTAATGACGTCATTCGCACCGAGTAATGATTTTTATAAATTTATAAGTGTGATTATGAGCCGCTAATGCAATTTATTATAAAAACACATAATACATACGTAGGCGCACGTGAAATGGGATAGCGGAGAAATTAGCGTAAATCTATACATCTATACATCTATACATAATATAATAATATAATATAATATAATAATATAATAATAATATAATAATATATAATAAAATCGTAGGAAAGTCAAAACTGTACATTGAATATTTTTTTAAAAGAATACTTGATCCATGATCTATAATCGATATAGAAGCCAAAAATATAGTTTTTAGAATTTTTGTCTGTTTGTCGGTTTGTCTGTTTGTCTGTTTGTCTGTATGTATTTCCGGGCTAATCTCAGAAAGTACTGCATAGATTTACTTCAAATTTTGCATGAATATTCCTAAGAGGTCGGGTGAGGATAGTTTAAACATATTATCATGATATCACCTTCGCGGGAGGAGCTGTGAACCTTTATTTTTCTTACATATTCCGTGTACTACGACAGCGTACAATCTAAAGACTCATGTTTAAATGTTGGTTTCGAGTAAGCCATGCTATTATCTAGCTTTACAAAATAAAAACTATGTCATTTACGTAATTTGGGCAGAGAAACAGTTTAATGAATTTAGTAGTATAAAGACAAATTTGAAACAGCGCCATCTATGAGATTTCGTAAAAATCAAATCAATTTACATGTTATCACTACTGAACAACTGTTGAAAATTAATAATTTAAATATAATCATGTTATTTATTTAACTCTTTAACCCATATCTTCCCTTCCCTATAAGGTGCGCTTATATTTCGTGTGAATATACTACATTTTTAAAAGTGAGGGTAGATGTTTATTATTTTAAGTCAAACTAGACACCATTACAATTAATCTAATATTGATTGTGTTCATTGGTTACATTTTTGATCTTCGTGTTTTATAAATTTATAAAGAATAGAAAAAATTCGATCACGAGGCGGGACTCGAACCCACATAATTTCGTGATCGAATGTTTCTATTCTTTATAAATTTATTATTTATAAATTTATATTTATAAAGCATTTGAATAAATAAATAAATAAATAAAATTAAAATAAATGTCATAAAACCAAAAATATCAAATTCAATCTTCGTGTTTTGTGAATTTTCACCATGCGTTCCCACAAAAGGTAAGTTGTTACTTTTATAGGTATTTATTTTTATAATGATAGCAATTCATGTTTTTTATTGGTTTTATAATGGTTTTATATTACACTTTTAGAATGAAATAATAAAATGATGAATTCTTTTTGACTTTTACAAGATTTTGAGGTGCGTTGGGAACAGTAGTTTGTTGATAAAATTTTATTTGTAAGTAGCTTTTTTTATTGATTTACAATTATTAACGTTTGATTTTTTATTTACAGATTCAATGTTCATAAAATTATATCGCCTTTGGAAGACTATTTCTGCTGACAATTTTACAACACCACTTGAAAATTGATGATTTGATGATGAAGATAGTGGCAGCAAGGATTAAGTGGAAATTAGTAATCCGCTTCGTCAATTTTTGACTGAAGTTAATGTCCAACGTATGGTTCAATCATTGGAAGTATCTCGGGTAATTTTGGAGGATATTTTTCAGGAAGGAGAGGAGGGGCAGCCAACCACATATCAAACTACTACGTTTTAGTACCGAAAAAAATGTTATTGCCAAATGAAACATAAATTTTGCACTCACAACTGTACAAGTTATGATTTTTATTCTGACTTTGCTGTTATCTGATTATAATATTTATCGTTATGGCTATCGAGGTACCGACCGTACTGGGATGAGAGTACATGATATTATACCTACTCATCATCCAGGATTGCTTAGAGCATTTTCACACTGAAAAAGATGTTTTCTTTGAATCGTAGTTGCTTCATTTATTTATTTTTAATCATTTTACATAATATGTTTTATATTTGCCCATTTTCATTATATTTTATAAATAAAATGGAACCAACATAACTTTGTTGTGTAGGTATCATTTCTCTATTAATAATCCGTAGGCATATTTTCCGAGCACCCCATTTAAGGTGCGGTCCTGAAATTATAAAAAGTTAATGTATACTTTTGCCTAATATAAGCTCAAGATCATTTTTAGATAAAAATAACAAAAAGAACTTATTTATTAAAATTTAGTAGATAAAAGAAATTATGTTACGATTTTATAAGAAAACACAGTATATTTATTAGGCGGCGGTGATCTCTTCCAGGCAAAAGATATTCATCAGCTCAATAAAATTGAATAGTTGTTGTTAGTTATTCTTTAAATTCACTGATTGTAATGAGCATTTCCGCATGCAAGTTGTATCGTAGTTTAGATATATCATAGTTTTGACACATTACAGTTCCAACAAAACCCTCAAATTTTTGAGCAGAGTTGAGCAAGATAATTTAAAAAATGTGCTGTGTTAAGTACCTATTATAGAAAAGGTTAGTTCGTTGATAATTATCATTTCTTCATCATTTACATGGGTGTTGTTAAATGTTAGTAAAAATAAACTTTGACTGTTAATACTTTTGTTCAGTATTTACCTGTATGATTATTGCTTGGTAATTAATATGTATATTTTCATGTCGTATAGCTAATTATAAACATAAGTGTGATGTGAAACTAGCTGGATTTATTTTTACACACTCACAGCCATATATTTTATATTAAAATAGTGTAAATCATAATATTTTTTCACAATTAAAAATATTTCCTTTTTTCTGATGGTGTTGGCATCGAATTAAACCGCGCTGTCGTTTCGTTCACTAAAAGTGATGTTATGAGGACCGAATATGTAGCCGCCTCAACTTACGGAAACGAGAGTAACCTGCGTTGTCTGTTAGTTATTGTATAGTCGAATTTAACGTTACATGGAAATTGGAATCTAAATATATTATGTATACTTAGGTATATTAAATCTGTACATGAAATATATTTCCTAAATAACTATCACGGGGTGATTAGGGATCGACACTGATGCCAAAGAAGCAAACAGTAAAATTTTTGTCCGTATAACCGGTATAGAAACAAAAACTACTCGACGGATTTAAACGAAACTTGGTACAATTATTTTTCATATTCCTGAGCAGAGCAGTAACTCCATTTTTAAGCTTTCGTCGCGTGTGCAACCTTAATGGTTAAAGCTACACAGAAATCATGTATGAAAGAAATGTTCTCCTTATTATATAAAAAATATCTCCCGACATCATAAATGTCTATCTTTTATGGTTGACTCACAATAACACGTGTAACTTCCGATAGCTTAGGAGTTCGAAGCTTTCTGATTATATTTGTCTATAACACTCTCAGTCCGTTTTAACTCAATTTTTATTTTCATGCATCAGTGCCACCTAAAAAATCTTTATCTCGAAATTCGAGCAAAGCTAAGAAAATGAGAAATAAGAGTTCTCAAGAATCGTTAGAGGTATACTCTAGGCCGAAAACAACACGTGTTATGCCGAGAACCTGAAACCGCTTCACAACGAGAATTGCGGCTCACAGCTGACCGCGAACGGCATGTACTATCCCGTGAGACCGAAACCTTCACTGAGAGGGTATAACGTCTCACAGCTGATCACGGCCGTCACATTTTATCTCGACAATCTGAAACTTTTACTCAATATGAAGACCGTTTGACAAATGATAGGGTGCACCATAATATTATTCGATCTCTTGAAGATGAACATGAGCATAAGCAATGACTAGAGTAGGGACGCGAATATTACAATTAATTGAGACAAAAACGATTATTAAGTTTGTTTAATGAAAGATTAAGAATTGAAACTATTCGGTCTCTGGAAACGGACGAATAGCGAGAGGCCCCTCTTACTGCAGACAGATTTCGCATAGTCTTAATGACTTAGAGGTAAACATAGAAGATCAATCTACGAATTCGGTGGTGGGGTCCGACAAATATAAAAGTGGGTTTTCTTATAACCTCACAATTGATTACAGATCATCTTCTGTATAGGCGATATTAACGTAGTATGTTATTTTTGTAATGCTTTAAAGTGGAGTAAGGAGTCGGCTTTCGTTTGAAGATACACCGGAACCTTTGAAATCACTACTTTTAGAGGAACATGACGTGCAATCTAAACAGTTCTTAGACAATATTCGCTCTTATAGTAGTGCGTTTCAAATGATCCTTTGGTGCTCAACAATTATCAGAAGGTCCTTTCATGCTTACTTTTAAGATACAAGGTCAAGTTTACCATTTGATAGGATCCCTTTTGCCTGAAGGCCAACCTAAGTTTCTTTAAATATATTTTGTATTCGACTACAACGAATAGTCGAATACAAGAATTATCAATATTTCTCGAATTTAAAACTGAACTCATTTCACAATTTTAGAACATGTTTCATCAGGTTAATTCGTATGTATGCAGTTTTAAATCGACATTAGAAGCTTTTCCTCAAGATGGTGATATTAATATAAGATTGTTATAAATGCCGATAGACGGACGTCTATCGGCACTCAGGAACTCCCTGGGCGTGTATAACGCCCAGGCCACAGTATTACAATTTTTCGCATATTTTCGCATAGCAAAGGAGGGTTGAACTGACATGATTTAAAAGAGCAACTATGGAGTTTCTTGCCGGTTCTTCTCCGTAGATACTGCTTTCCGAATCGGTGGTAAATTTTAAAATATGTAATGACGTTTCAAAAGTGCTTCTATAAGAAGTCTAATTGAATGAATAAATGTTTGAGTTTGAGTTGAGTTTGAGGGGAACTCGCGGGGGGTCAAGTGACGCGGGCCACGTACCATTAACATGCTTAGTTTGTGGTACCGAGCGCGAAAGAAAGTCATCGTGTTTTTGTTTTGTTACTATGTAAACTAACGTAATTTAATACTTAGGTACATATTCTATAACGGTGCGCTCAAACTGTTAATCTACATTTAATTTAGATTATTATTTGAAATACTAAGTAATGTAGAATTTAAATCACATTCCTTCATGTTTTCCTCAGATTTTCAATTTTCTCCGATTTTAAGATTTTCAGAGTGTTCAATTTTAATGTAGTTAAATTTAATAAGAGACAATTAAGAACATTCAAAAATAAAGTGTCACGTATTTTTTTTAAACGACGAATGACCTAAAACGACGTAATCGCGGACGAAGTCGCGGGCAACAGCTAGTTAATGATACAATGAGGAGGAGAAAGACCTTGCTCTGTGGTTTTTTGCCCTGCAGAGATGCATTTGTTTTTGATTATGTTGAGGTTTTGGTATTATAATTCCTCACCCTTGCTCTAGCTGGCCCGGGTCCAGTCAGAGTAAATTAAAAATCTTAAAACGTGTTATTAATTATTGTGTGCTCTCTATTGTGGCACCCCGTATACAATCCAAATCCACTCAATAGTTTTTGAGACATTACGTTTACCTACAATATATAGGTAATAGTTAAAGGTAGTAGTTACCATAATTTGTACAATTTACTACAATGTACCTACCTATAAAAATATTATGTAACTCATCGTTTGAATGAAAAATTAACAGACTAATTAGTAAAGACGAGTTAAATACAATAGCGTTTATATTCTGACTCATATAGTAAACTCTTGTTTATCCGAACCGCGTTTACCCGAGATCCGCTTTATCCGAAATAATAATGCCAATTTTTTATCGAAAGAGTAGGTTATAAGAAAAATCTTTTTTTCCAAAGCAAAGCTGCTAAACGGCGGAATTGTGCCCTTTTTTTCCAACAAAAAAATAACTAGATATATCCTATACATTTATATCTAGGTTTAGCATTTTATGTACGCACGTCACTTACTTATATGGTCGTATTTCATACAATTCGTGGTTTTTCACGCGTGATAATAAAGGACTTCAGTTTATCCAAAATTTACGTTATCCAAAAAGGCCGTTGTCCGCATCTGAAGTCGGATAAACGGTAGTTTACCGTTCTTAGGTTATACTTTACGTTTAACTCTAGCGCTCTATCAAAGACATTAGGTGATAATTAATTTGGTTTGTCTCAGATTTAAATACGAATTTACTTGTTCTAATTTATTGAGACGAATTCAAGACACAGAAACTAAACAGTAAACACATAGGAAAGAGTATTTATGTATGGGATTCTTCTCTACATAAGTGTATCAATAATATATGCGCTGTAATTGATTAGATTATCAATAATTTATAAAAATCTCTATATTCTCATTCATAGATATGCAGGAAGTTAATTTATGAACGTCACCTTGTGAGCATGATTCTATTTTAGGATTGTTATTTAAAATTGCTCTAACATTTCTGATAAATAGATGATTACGATATTTGAACTTTCAATCATTGCTTAAAAATTGCTTGAAACGTCACAGATGTGTGAGTGTGTTAAAATAGGAAATAAGTAAGCAAATAAGGGTTAATGATAAAAATATAATTCTTATTCATATCTAATAAGTGTGTACCTATGTGTCTTCAAAATTCGAAGATGAGATAATATGTACCTATATGTAGCAGGCAAATTGTAATATTTCGCCGTTTACAAACGGTCGGCATTTTGTAATATGCCGAAAATTCGTAATCAGAAATTTTTGGTTTGGATAAGGGGGTGGGTTAGGTTAGGTTCGTGTTTTTTAAAACCTTTTTTATTTTTTGTGTGGGTCTATAAAAGTAGGCGTTTTAAACAACAGGTACTTTATTACGTAGGTACCTATTTATAGGTACTTACCGAAACTTTACAACGAATAATAGTAACTAATTGATTAACCTTTCTTAGCTATGTAGGTAGGTATATCAGGAGTAAGATCTAATATTGACTTCATATATTTTCATGTAGATATCTTAATTTTTCATATCTACAAAGCAGGATATAAATTAATCATGTGTCAAAGATGTGTAAAATGTACTAAAGAATTGAATCACCACTCAAAAATAACAAAATATAGGTAGCATGAACACGTATTATTTCGAATAGCGATTCTTTGGCTTTTCAATTTACACAATGAAAACTGGTTCGAACCACAGTTATCACAGAAAATGCTAAATATGGGTATATTAAGCTAAAAACGTACGACAAATTACTTAGACAATATGCCAAGAAATTAGAAGTAGTAAATTCTAAATAAATAAAGAATAAAAAAGTCAACATGTCATAATATTATCATTAATGATGATGACCTTACGAGCCTTTGAAATTGGTAACAAGTGAAAAAATTGGAACATTATATGGGTCGATCAACTTTTAATGGTATTTATTTTTATAAACCCATTTAAAGGAAGAAAGCAACGATAATAAAATTGATTTATTAATTCCTTCGCAACCTTAATGCGAAATTTACGTTCTTTTGCTTTTTTCACAATTATGTAATTATAAATAGTATCCTATACATACTTACTTTTAGGAAAGACTTTCAGTCAAAGAGTCTCCATGTGACAACACTCGCTGTAAAGTGTTCGAAATGTTGGCCGTTGGGTAAATAATATAATAAAGTCTTTAATTTCTAAATGTAGAATACTAATAAATCAAAAGAAAATACTATACCTTACTAGTCTATTGGATAATTAATAATTTCAATTAATATTTGTATGGATACTGTATAATATTATGTACAGGCTATTTATGTGCTTATTATTTTTTTATAATTTAGAACTTTTATTTTATTTACATATAATATATTATGTAACTAACTACATATAGTTATAATTTTGTACTCCACTTGTTAAAGAAGATAATTTTATGAATATTATATTAACTTCTGTATACAAGTAAATACATACAATTATTTAGATTGATGTTAACATTAAACAATTATTAACTGTATGTGAAAAAAATATAGCGCAGATATGGCTCAGATGAAGCTAATATTATCCCGCCAAAATGATTGGCAATTTTTTTATTTACTGAAATATCTTAATGTAAGAACATTGCCGTATTTCATCATCTTTAGTAATGGGCATTGTTAAAATGTTGTGCAATATATTCATCTAGTAGTAGTAACTAGGTAAAGATAATGTTCTTACAATAAGGTACCTGCATTATCTTATTCGGTAAAATAAATAAATTTAATAATTTAAAAAGAATTTAAATATTATAAAGGACATCGCCGCGCTAGTATAAAAAGTATCCAAAACGATTGAATATAAATAAATAATAATTTTAGAAATTATCTGATTAATTAAAGTTCAATAAATAAAAAAGTACAATAGGAATTCATTTATTTTTAATCGGCTGGCTCTAAATTACACAAATGCGAAGTTATAATTAGGCAATACCACAGACTAATAATAATATACTACGGCAATACATGCAGGCCTATGCCTACGATAAATTTTGTTTACATTTTTAGTTTTACTATTCGACAGTAGATGTATCTTTAATAAACATGTACAGTCTTTCAGTGTCCACCAGAGGGCAATATAATCAATCACAAAATTAAATTATTTATTCTATTAGCCGATAGATGGCACTATTCGGTAAGAAATTCCTGATTTAACTGGAAATTTCGCGAATAATTGTGCCGCTTCTAGACGATAGATGGCGCCCATCGCTATGGCTTATACATTTTAAGTCTACTACCACCCACTAGAGGGCTCTATTCTCAATATAAAAATAAATTAGTTGTTCTATTAGGCAATAGATGTCCCTGTTTGTGAAGAAAATTCGTGTTTTAACTAGAAATTTTGCGATTTATGGTGTCGCTTCTAGACGACAGATAGCGCTCATCGCTAGGGTATATAAAAGCCGGCTTCTGTTTGTTGCGTCAGTTGATAAATAAACATTGACGCGTTGAAAGAGCGATAATCGAAGAAATTAAGCAAAATGTCTCTAGTTCCGTATTGGTTGCGACATTTGAGGAATCTCACGTACCGAGATCCAGTTATGAGAGTTTTGGAAGACCCTTTCGCTGTATTTGCGAAGGACCCGTTCTTCCGTGATCCTGTAAAATATATACGACAAGTGACAGCGCCGTTGGAAAATGAAAACCATGGAATTGAAGGAGTTTACTCCGATTCAGAGGTAAAAATGGATGGGAAGAAGGTGGAAGTGCATTTGGACGTACAGAATTTCACCCCAGAGCAGATTCAGGTGAAAACCGTTGGCAATGAAATAATGGTTGAAGGAAAGAAGGAGGTTAAACGTGAGGACGGTTGGACGAGGAGTCACTTCGAAAGGAGGTTCCTGTTGCCCGAAGGTTTCCCGCCAGAACGCGTGGAATGTCATCTGGATAAAGGGAAGTTGAAGTTGGTCGCTTTCAGATCAGAACCTTTACCTGAAAGAAATATCCCGATCCAAGATAAGAGCAACGACAGCGGCAAGACATAATCTGTATAAAAATTAGTTCTTTATTTATAAAATCTTAGACTGATTAGATTTTTATGTAAGTTTGTTATTAGTTAATAAATAAAATACCTTTCAACAATAGCGTTGTTTCATTGTTTAACCCTGTTTAACCAGTATGCATATTTATTAAAATACCTATTGAGTATATTATTTTTTCCTGTAAAACATATAGAAAGAAATAAAGAAAATAATATCAGTTCACGGAACAAATAATGTTATAAGTACAAATTTTTTATTATACATACTTATATTTTTGCCTACTCCATATGCATTTAGTAAATTCGGTTATTTCAATGTTAAAAACAGACTCTACTAGGCCTCCTTTGTTCAAACAAATAATTTTTAGGGCATAACGATTGATAAATATGAACTTTTGATAAGTTAAACCAAAGAATACCTACCTATAATGAACCTAAGCAGCCGATATTCATTATTAAATATTGTCTTTATAATTATATACCGACTCTTCCACGGCTCTATCTAAAGTTTTCACCCTTTCCTACAAAATCACAACCACTCATATACTTAATACATATATTTTCATCACATCACACATCATCTACACAATATACTATTCGACAATCACCAAACATCAAATATGAATCATCTTCGACCACACGCACTCTTCAAAAGCATTCCAAACGTTGATGAGGTGCAGATAACTTGTCAATAATATCTCGGTAGACGTCCATCAGAGACCTTGGAGAGAATAACAGACAGACAGCCTGAGGAGCTATGAATAATAACGCATTATCATATTCCAATCGGTAGATTTATTAATATCCTTCACGCAATTTTCAATCAAATCTTTATTTATAGAATGCGGTTACAAAATATTCACATTTGATGCATATATTCTCTTTTACTCTACATTATTGCATTTGAAATTGCTATGAAAATTACCTTCATACTCATCCTATACATCTATTGTTTCGAATGAAATTAAGGTTATCTGAAAAACATAGTTTTCCATAGGTAACACAGTTTTTCGTATGTACTTAGGTACGAGTTAACTTACACTTTAATTTCATGTTTAATGCGATTAAATAAATAAAATACGTCAATAATAACAAATGTTTTATTACATCATACTTTTAATAAATATTCATGTTTTTGTTACGGAAATTGAAGTAACAACCAAGCTATGGATAAGTTTACATAAAGAAATACTTAAAAACTTACTTATCTACTAAAGTCCATATCAAATCACTCCAAATAAAAAAAGTAACTTTTGTACCAAAATTTCCAATCATTATAATAGTATCTCTGAGTAGATAGCATTAAACCCTTAAACCAACTGCGTCGTTTGTTTTCACAGAGCCTAACCCTACGTAACCGATATTTTACTGTTTCTAGTTACTACCCGGTAAGGCCAAGAGCACAATTAGTCGATTTTAACCGACTATATAAAAGAAATATTACTGACAAATAAGAATAACACTCGCTTTGTTTTGAGATTATGATTAACCAATGTAGCTATGCATAGATTAGTATTTGATTATAGTCTGTAAGAGTTGAAGTAAAACATTGAAGTAAAAATTACAGAATATTTTAAGTGTTATTTCAGTTATATACATAAACTAGATTACCGCCCGCGGCTTCGCCCGCTTTGTCTAAAACCTAATAAATTATATACTAAAACCTTCCTCTTGAATCACTCTATCCATTAAAAAAACCGCATCAAAATCCGTTGCGTAGTTTTAAAGATTTAAGCATACAAAGGGACATAGGGACAGAGAAAGCGACTTTGTTTTATACTATGTAGTGATTAATATCTATTAAACCAATAACATGATGACGACGATCGAAGATGCTGCATAAATAAAAATTAATCTTATTTAATTAGATACTTAAAACTATCCTTCTGATTATACTTAACAATAATAAACCCCACAAACTTTATATAATTTGGTAAACAATTTAAAATAAAAAAAATATTTACTATCTACTTCTATTTTAAATCACATCAATTCAAAGCGTATGCACTCCCCCTAACAATTTCGGCGAGGCTACGAACCTACGCGCGTCGCTCAGTCGTAGCTCTGAGCTTACCTTCGTCTGGTTGAAGCGAGCTTTTCAACTTTCATTCATTATTTATTATTAACCGTGTTAAGTGATTGGTTTATTTATTATATTTGTCTTGATGTGATAGTAATTGATATTAAAGTCGGTGAATAAAAGGGTAAAAAGTTAATTAAATAGGTGAAAACCTGTGGTGAAAACCAATTTTTTACTATATACTTATTAATGTTAAATATTTAAAATTCCATTTCCATTAATTTCCTGTTTTTTCAGTACGTACCAATTGCAACTATATTGAGATGTTAATTTCACTTACAAAAGAGATATTATTTATGATTTGTTGGCAAGTAGTGAATAATAGTTTTTAATAATATTTTACATTAGTTAATGGTTATAGTAATTAATAATTACTACAACTATTAAAATATATCAAAACTCTATATAAAAAGTTATTAGAAGTCAAACATTTGCCAGATGATCATTTATTACTTACTAAACTAGTAAACTACTGGTGATTTAGTTTCAGACCATAATTCTCATAAACTTTTGTTTAGTATGTAGTTACTTCGTTCAAATAAAGTTTTAGTTTAGTATGTAGGTAATTCGTTCAAAGTTCAAGTATGTTTATTGTTTATGAGTTATAACTTTTCTTTCTACACGTTATAAAAAAATGAAAATTTTTATAACGAGCAAAGTTTCGAAATGTTGTGTCTTTCTTTGCAATTAATAAATCCAAATACCTATTACATATAATTCCCTTTATAACGTGACTGAGATTAAGGACCAATTTAAGAAAGTTTTCACCGATAGAATTTTACATTTTTAGCGAGTAACAAAGATTTTACCTCTGATCGATATAATTCCTGTTTTTTTTTAAGAAATACCACTATTATACCAATATAATACCTGAAAGACATATATAAGAATGAATAATCTACGATAAAGCTCCATTTCCATAATATTATGCCCGACTATCATAGAAATGAGTTCATTGCTATTCAAAGCATTTAATGCCTAGAATTTCTTGAATTGTTTTTTATCGGTGATTTGATTGAAAAGGTAAACATAATTCATAAAAAAATAATGCTTAATGAAAAATACGTATCTAAAATTCTTAAAGCCCATAAGAAGTTCATAATAAAAATTCATACGTAAAACATTTTCTTTGTTTGTTTAAAAACTGGGCTAAAATGTAATATTTTACCATAAGTTCATTAGTGTTTTGATAGCAACGCCATTCGAACGAAATCTTTAACGGATGTGGGCGATCAATAAAAACATACAGAAAATAAACACATATACAAACGTGAAATACTTCGGTAAAATATTGCGTAAATAAAACTAAACCGATTTTAAACTCTTGCTAAATTAACTTGTTTAATGATTAGATTGCAGTTTCGTTTAGTTCTGTAAGATTTCGCACCTGTGTCGATAAAACTTATATAACTTTATCTTACTAATATTATAAATACGAAAGTTTGAATGTAGAGATGTTTGTTACTGAATAACACCAAAACTACTCAACAGATTTTGATGAAACCGCAGTGTTGTAGGTTATGTACAAGAACAATTCGTAGACTATAGAAACATTTCACTAAACTCCTACACTTAAACACCGTACATTAAAATCACAATATACTAGTAACCTTCCAATTTATAAGCCTTACGTAAGATGAAATTGAGCTAGTGTTTTCGTTACCTAAGAGCTTTTAGAATAATTATCAAGTTACGTGGAAATACTGGCTTAACTAACGAAGATAAACTTAATCAGAACTAAGAGTAACCCTCACGAATACAGATGTCTATAAAAAGTATATTATTTTATGCGTAATGAACTTGCCACAAACAAAATAAAAATAGGACAATAATGAACACTACATTGTACAAAAAATCAAATACAATACGATTAACTATCGCATCTAGGTACATATATCTATCCTGCCTAAGAAAAAGAATTTAACTGTATAAGATAAATCTGTATACATACGTACTCTGTAATAAGTAACAATAGTGATTGGATAATTAGTGCTAAATCTGGTAAATGTGTTGAAATAAAACTATTTTGAAATACTTATACGCTTCATAGCAAGTTAAGGCAAGTTAAAGATGACGGAGAATAACAGCTCGGATTATAAAGGTAAGTTTTAATTAATAATGAAAATTATATCGAATTTACTAATTCGTCCATTTAAGTATAAATAAATGGGAAATAACTTAAATATACACATATGGTATGGTTGCTGCTACAACATACAATAATATGTATAATGTTAACCTTGACAAAAATGTTAATAAAATATTGTAGGTACCTATTTTTAGCAATTAGTTATTATAATCTTAACAACTAATATTTCCTTAATTAAATGTTTCAAAGCACGCAAAGCATTATAAACTATAATTATTTAGGTTTGAAGAAATAAGCTCCTATGATTCTTTTATTATTAAAATAGATCTGATTTCAGAGGTTAATTCTGTAAATGCAAGTAGCTACAAAATCAGTTTTCAATGCAAGAATTGTACAGAGTATACAAGTTTATAAAATAAATACCGTTAACTATCACATGTGCGCTTCAACAAGCTTTATTTATTTAGCTTGCACCTCATAACTTAAAAAATCTTTAGAATACACGTCGAGGTTTCGCGAAACATTTCAAAACATTCGCATATTTATTTGCTAAATTAGAAAAGTTCTGAAGAAACATTGCTTATTAGCAATATATTATTATTTAATTATACTAGTTTCGTCAGTATAATCGTATGCGGGGTTCCCTTTCTTCCTCCTGAAAAAAAATTGTAAAGAATCTTAGACAATTCTTAAATTATTAAACCATTTAATCTTCAGGGTTGGAGAAACTAAATTCCCTGGACCGTGTGGTGATACGCGACAAGACCAAAGCCTATCCCAGCAGCAAATACGTGGTCACCAGTCCTGATGGCGAGGTCCTGTTATACGCGAAGGAAGACTCCGGGATTTTGGACAAGGTTCTATCTGGCAAGAGCAGGTCCTTCGAGATCGATGTGTATGACACTGATGATAGAGAAGTAAGTTAGAAACGCTTGGAGCTTTTCCTTGTAAAGACTTTACTTCTAAACTTCTTAGTTGCGTTAAATTGTAAGTAACGCAGTTTTTGAAGTAAGAAAACACGTCAGAAACTCTTCACAAATCTGTATTGTGATAAAGATAACACTTCAACATACGTATAAGTAGAGTCGTGGTAAAAACATAATAGGTATTTTTTTTCATCAAAATAACCTTGCAGATTAAACAACATCTCTTAAGGTTGTTGTTACTAATGAAAATGAAGGTTTCAAGTGCTATAATTTGGCGGCAAAAATACTTTGATTGTAATTCCCCAAAGTTCAACCCTTGCGTGTGATATTTATGGTGATTTTATTACTGAAACTGTTTTCATGACCATGCTGCGGGATATTAAAAAAATCCGTATATTTTGAAACAGTCTGTATGTTTTATTATGCATACTCGATATAATGATATTATTAGTAGGTAATAGCCTATATTAATTCGCATACATAAGGTATAACTCTGTCATCGAATCTTAACTTCGGTACTTTCATCGAATCCAAAGCTCGATTGGCCGCAAAAAAGCTCGGCATTTTATCTAAGGTCAGGCAGTATTTCACACCGGAACAGCTTCTAAGACTATACCAAGCACAAGTTCGATCGTGTGTGGAGTACTGTAGCCATTTATGGGCTGGGTCTGCGAAGACGCATCTGGGAGCATTGGATTCGATGGAAAGACGAGCTGTTAGGCTGATAGCTGACTCAAAATTGACCAAGAGTAAACTTCTTAGTCTTGATCACAGACGTAAGATTGCGTGTCTTTCAGTTTTCTACCGCTTGCACTTTGGTGAATGTTCAGCTGAACTTCACGCTCTCATTCCATCTTCACCGTTTCACCATCGAACATCTAGACGTGCCGCAGGCTTCCATCCCTTCGTAGTTGACGTACCATTTATCCGCACAAAACGTTATCAGAAATCGTTCATCAACTTAACTGCAAGGGATTGGAACGCCCTACCCGCTTCCGTCTTCCCAGATAAATACAACTTAAACACATTCAAGGCAAGAGTGAATAGGCTCTATCTAGGCAGGCATGCCCCTTCATAGACTGCATCACTACTTACCATCAGGTAATGGTGCAGTCAAATGCCTGGCTATTCCTATATATAAAAAAAAGTATAAAATAGCCGATAGGTCTATAATAAATTAGATGGTTTAATTTGATAAAGATTTTAACTAAGTCTCAAAGGAAACAAAGATCAATATTTCTGGAACAACTTTCTGACAATTTTAATAGTTACCATATGAAAATTCATTTTTCCATTTTATATTTAGCTGCTACATGAATGGGTCATTATATTATTTCGTGAGCTAAGGTCATTGATGTTCCCTTCAGATTAGAACCATGTTAAATATGAAGTGATTGTTATACGACTATGATACTATTATCCTGATTACGAAATTATTATCTACTATAACTCATGTTCGATTTCTGTTTTTTTCTGGTCCAGATTTTTAATCTTCTCCTTCTCGTCTATAGTAATTACTGTAATTATTGTGTTTATTTGCTATAGGGAAATACTTTTTTTTATACAATAATTAGAAGAGATACAGTAACATATATGCGACCTTGGTAATTGGCACGAGTTTCGTATAAGTTTCCGCTTAATGTAACCTTTTAACGTGTTAAATTTCATATTTGTTCTCTTTGTTTGGCACTTGTGTGTGCGGGAGGAACGTAGCCATTAAGATTAGGATCCTCTTCTAAAAGATATTTCATATAATACATGCATCGGGGTTCCGTTAAAAATATAATAAGGATAGGTGCTACAGCTTTCTGATGGTGAAAGAATTCTCAAAATCGAGACTTCATTTAAATATGCAGCGTGTCTCTGAGGTATACGCTTGACCTAAAAATAAACTAACTTACGTAAAAATTAATAATAGGGAAGGTCACGTATCAGTTTTAATTAATAGTCGATAAATTAGGTTTTACTTAACATTCTTAAGATTTAAGGTATAGTACTTCAAGCTACGAGTAATAAACAGTGAATTATCCATCATGAACGTAAAATAAATTATCCCCTTTCTTTCTTTTCATGCACTATAGTCACTATATAGATAAAATTGTAGTATTACTACGTCTATACTGATCCAGGTAATTTCCCCTTCCAGGTGATAAAACTCCGCCGCCCCTACACACTAGGACAGGACAAAATGGACGTGTCCGTGTGCGGACAGGCCGTGGCCATCGTGCGCAAGGAGGTCACTTTCTTCAAGCCCGTGCTCTCTATCAACGATGTGAACGACAAGCCGGTGATACGCGTCAAAGGGCCCGTGTCTACCACGTCGGAGTGCGATTTTGAGGTACGTAGTGAGTAGGAAATAGCAATACATAAAAATTTTGTACTTTTTTCCTTATTTTGATACCTGGTTTGAGATGATTTGTTTTTGACAAATGGAAATGGATATTGAAGATTTTTATTGCAGACATTGTTAAATACATATTTTTTATTCATAGTCGTTTACCTATTATTAAATATTATATACAATAGCATGTACCATAATCCTAGATCATTACATAATGATACACCATGATATAATTTGACCCTATAATTTGCCTAACTTATTGACCAAGAGTTAAATCATGTTTCCAAAAACACCCAGCTCAACAATATTTGCTTCATAAGCTGTTCTCCAGTTAAAGACATAACCCAAAAATTGTGGACCACAATTCCAGCTATATTCCACGGATAAAAAGCGTATCGGTGCCATTTGCAAGCGGTGGAACGGGCTGACGCGCGGGCACAGCGAGCGCGACAACTTCGTGCTGCTGCTCCCGCCGCTCGACGTGCGCTACAAGGCCGCGGTTATCGGCACTTGCTTCCTTATTGTAAGCTTCCATGCATTTATATTTATCTATACTAATATTATAAAGCTGAAGAGTTTTTTTGCTTGTTTGAACGCGCTATTCTCAAAAATACTGTTCCGATTTGAAAAATTCTTTCGGTTTTACATAGCCCATTTATCAAGGAAGGCTATAGGGCATAGGCTATATTATATCATCACGCTATGACTTACGGGAGCGGAGCACTGCGGGTAAAACCGCGGGACATAGCTAGTTTTATTATAAGTATGATAACAACAAAATGGACGCTTAGATGACTGGTCAGTTATTTTCTCGAAGGTGGAAGCTGTATTTAATTCCATAGTGTTATCTTGTCGATCATGAAAACATTCAATTCCAATTATTTTTTGCATAATTTATAATAATAGATATGTAATACAGTGGAACAGGATTTGGTAAAACATACCTTTCGTTGCTTTTCAAAGCTTTTCCTTCTTACATAAGGTTTTCTTCAATATCGGATTGCATTAATGGATATATGGGACAATGTCTAAAATAAACATCGCATGCCTGTGTATTGTGATTTGTGTGTTATTAGATTGTATTACAGATAATATTGTTATAATGCCTACTGTACATGGTATCATTAATCTTAAAACACTGAGAAATAGTTAATAATAATGTATTAATTAGGTTCTACTGTTATTTTGCAGGATTTTTTGATCTACGAAAATTAAAAACAGGATGAAACCATGAATTTCTAAACCCCGCCATCTAGCGTGGAATAGGAAAAACGCTGTCTGATAACAAGAACCATAGCAAGCAGCAGTCTTCTTATTTGTTGGTAGATGGCGCTGTATTCAAAATTAAAACAAAACTGCAGTGATTTAAAAATAATATGAAATATTTTTTGTTATGTTTAAAAATAAATTATATTATCATACTTAATCTGTTTTTTTTATTAATAAGCCATTAAACTAAATAACAATTAATGAAAAACTAAATAATTAAGTATGAATTCACGATTGATTCACAAACACAATACATAATATTATTTAAATTAATAATGAAACGAATATTGGATATTTTTTGTACTAGATTTATGTTGATAACGTTTTTGTATATCTCATTCCGTATTATTATGTTCCAACAATAAATTATAATCTTTCCGCGAGATATATGAGAAAACTTACAAAGAAAAACCAATAAGGAAAATATTTTAAAAAACGACTATCAATTCGGGGCAAGGCAAGAAGGAAGTTGTAATGCATGAAAAACTTTATTGCCTTGCTAATTCGCGGCGCAATAAATCTCAGAGTTTGCGCGGGAAAGCCTGTTTCTGCTGCGACTTGCGAGTGGGGGCGGGGATATTTATACAACTGAATTGTAGCACGTACTTTATAGTGTGAAGCGAACTTTCAAGTGGAAAAGGTCGAATGTTCTAGAATGAAGTTTATGATTCAGTTTTGGAAAAAAAAGAAGGAGGATATATTACACTCTACATTCAAGGAAATTGAAATGATCGTCAATTCGGTTTTATTTATGTTTAGAATAATAGTACAGCGGGAATTTATAATGGTATAAATTTATGAACATGTAGGTATGTTCCTATAGAAATCCTTCGACTATAATGCTTTAAAAATATTTTGAAGTGAAAACTTCTTTAGCGGCGTTGGGTATAAAATCTTAAACTCGCGTCAGGACACGTGGCCTGATCGAAAAAGCGTAAGACGGATTTATTTTTAGCCCTTATATTCCATGCGTAAGACGGATACCATTCCAAAATATCAAACATGCTGAACGTTAATAATCAAGTTTTCACTTCTGCCGGCACTCCATATTGATAGGTACTTCTTGTTTTTCTTCAATATCTTTAGTCTTTATATTTTTAAAAACATGAAGAATAATAAACAAGGTGTGAAAAAGAAAATCGCACTCGCCCATGCCTTGCGCCCTTGCTGTTCTGCATTGTAGGCTGCGAAGCGAAATAAATTAATTACAAACGCGATATACAATCTGTACATCCGAGTGTTTTATTGCTGTTCCTGACATGTTGCCGACACTCGCCGACATTCGCCGACACTCGCCGACTGGCCGACAGGTGTATACATCGCTCTAGTCACGAAGACAGTTATTTAAAAAGTTTTTATTTATGCCGCCCGTTATAATGAACATTATTTTTTATTAAACCGCCCAAAAGAAATTATATTGCGAGTTCGGCAAAGTTTTGAATGTTCGGAATAGAAAATTATAGGGCGGGCATTCCTTTGGTATCTACATTTGTTGTTGTGTTGGTTATTATATTATGTACTCATATAGTTGTATTTTATTTGAATATATTATGTATACTGAATTATAAAAGCTTAATCTTCTTATTTCCCATTTGTGAAAAAACATAAAAGAATTTACAAGTATTTTACGGTGCATCACTTTGTCTATGTTATACAACCTTTACTAGGTAAGAACATGGAGCTACGTTACATTCTAATTAAAATAATTATTTTAATCTTTATTCCGATCAAGTCGAAAACAGTTAACTACACAGCCACACAGGAATATATTATGAATGCTAAAATAGGCGTGCAAGACTCCCTTATTACTTAATACTAATATAATGTATAATACATCTTATATATAAAAATGAATCGCAAAATGTGTTGGTAAGCGCATAACTCGAGAACGGCTGAACCGATTTCGATAATTCTTTTTTTATTATATTCCTTGAAGTACGAGGATGGTTCTTATGTAGAGAAAACGTAAACATGTACCACGGGCGAAGCCGGGGCGGACCGCTAGTTAGAGTATAATTCCATATAATATTGCCAAGAAATAATAACGTAAATCGTGACTTGACTAGCGAAGCAGTTTTCTGGATAGCGATACTATTTCTAGATTGACATGACCTATCTCTGAGAGACATTTATAAAAATATCAAATACGAATAATAAAAAGCGAAAATATGTATATGTGTTATTCCTTGACGATTTTGGATGGATAAATTTTGATAGAATATGGTTTGATGATAGATTATGTACATGTGTAGAGTACGCTTTTTATCTATCCATTTTTATCGTATAGGACTTGTTTTCTAATATTTCAATAACTAGTGAGAAATTATATGCCAAAGATATCTATACTAATATTATAAAGCTGAAGAGTTTGTTTATTAGTTTGAACGCGCTAATCTCAGGAACTACTGATCTACTGATTCATCGAGGAAGGCTATCCTTACTAATATTATAAATGCGAAAGTAACTCTGTCTGTCTGTCTGTTACTCAATCACGCCTAAACTACTGAACCAATTTGCATGAAATTTGGTATGGAGATATTTTGATACCCGAGATTGTAAGTATGGATGTATGGATGTATGGATGTTTGTTACGATCTTTCACGTAAAAACTACTGAACCGATTACAATGAAATTTAGCACACATATAGAGGGTAACTTGGATTAACACATAGGATAGGTTTTATCCCGGAAATCCAACGGGAACGGGAACTATGCGGGTTTTCCTTTGAAAACGCGGGCGAAGCCGCGGGCGGAAATCTAGTACATAATAATATTATTGTAATCGGTAATATTTTACATTTTATTGCATGCAAGTCTATAATATTAAGAAAACCGACGCGAGGGTGGAAGTCAGGCGCAAGACTGACTGACAAAACACCAGCTCTACATATTATATTATGCAAATTCAATCAGGCGTTTAACTAAGAGCCTAGTCTGAATATATAATATTGTAGCCATAATATATTGATAGCCGCACCTACAATATTGTGTGTAAGTAGTGTGTAGATTTCACGAGAACGTGGCAGATATAACATTCTTGTAATATTTTTGATCTAATTCGAGAGATCCAAGCTTGAGATTTCTGAATATTAAACTCTAGATGAACTGGTTACAAAACCGAGTTAAATAAAAATAAAAAGTATTCGTAATTTGCATTAAAAAGTGTATAATTAATAAATGAAAGTTACGTTGTTGTTTTTCGCTGCAGCGGACGTAATGAGGGCAACATTTATTAACATAAATAAATTGAAACTAACGACGATTTGTGTGTATTTTTCGAGAGCGCCATTAGCTCGCCCTTCACGTTCAATTTAATTAATTTCAAAGGTGAGAATGACGCAATTGTGTGAAAGGTTATCTCTTTTACGAGAAAATTACGTGATGTTGGACGCTTTAGTAAGTAACACACGTATTTTCATTGAAAAATAAAATAAACCTCGCAAGTGAGTTGGGAAAATGCTACTGAAAGTGGGATTAGGAATTCTGTGCGGTTATATTGGCTGAGGTCCTGACGCTAGTTTCAAACAAAGCTGAATATGTCAACAAGGTCTGCTTCTATAGCTACAGAATATCTAGTTAGACAAGACTTTTTGCAAAAATATACGCTAGAATTGGTTCATTTGTTTTGGGGCTACGATACGAAAAGATTGAATATTAATCGGTTGTTATTTTGAGTGGAAGAAAATTATTATCACTATAATTACCATAATAATATTTACATATAGAATAAGAGCTGTAAAATAAGAGTAGAGTAGATATTGTAGAGTTTTTAAAACTTAAAACCACGCTTAACCAGCCTACCTATGACACCCATTTTCCAATTAACTGAAAAGCGTTAATTTTTATTGGAAAAGAAGGAACTTTTCGCCACGGTTAAAACATTTTCTTATGAAAGGCTTCTTAATCCCTAGTATACTATTTCTGATACGAACACAGCATTATTCACATAACATTGATAATAAATCACAGTTGGAAAAACAGACAGCGCTTGAAGCGACCTAAAACCTATTAGCATAATTAAGTTCTCACTTGTAAGTTTTACGGGCAAAGTTGGGTGTCGTAAACTATAGTATGTAGGTCGGAGGCTTCGACGGTTAAGTACATAGAATATTATTCAATACTTTATGTGGGGAAGTGGGAGACGACTTATAAAACTGTATGTAAAATTAATAAACATGTATGCATGTACATATTACCTTTTTTATTATCAAATTTTCACTAGATGTATAATATGTGTTAATTTTTTTATTAGTGTATGACGCAGATCTTTTTAAAAATATTGTAAATAATTTTTAAAAAGTTGTAATGTTTCAGGCTTCTTCCGCCAAACTAAACTTGCGTCCTATTTTTGCGTCTTATTCTGACACACCTCGGTGATAAATTTAATATGTGTTTTTATATCAGAAATCATTAAATTGACTGTTTGTTTACTTTATAAATATATTTCATTATTATAGTCTGGATAATATCCAAGATGAGTACTACGACTCTAACTTACATTCTACTTAACAAAATAATATAATATGGTGTTTATTTAAAAAGAGGATTACGGGCCGCAATAAAGACTCAATTTAATTTAAGGAATAATATTATGATAACTACGTGCGAAAATCAACCATGTGATTTTCCATTATTATCGAAAATTAAATAAGAAAATAGAGATACGTAAAAGGACTTAAAAGACTCGTCTGCCTAACACTCGTAATTGTTAGAAGCCATCAGCTTTGTGGACTTTGAACCTAGCATTTTGTAGCAGCAATCAAAACACAAACGGCACGTTATTCCACCAGAAGGTCGGCGTCAAGAAACGCCTAAAGTCCGCTATGACGAGGGTACACCGTACACCGTACCTACAATACAATGAACTTTTTAATTTCATCCGCTCTTGATGTATTGCCTCGGTTATTGGGGATTTTGTACTTTGCTCGAGCAATTTAGATAAAAATTTAATTTTCGTTTATCCGTTTGTTTTATTGTTTACGTTTCGGTTATGATGAATAATTGCATATTAATAAAACGGAAAATTGGTTGGCATAAAAATTTCAGGTAATTTATCTTTTACGAATTACAAAAATATTGTATGTAAGTATTATTATAAATGATATTTTCTATGTTATATTATTTCATATGATAAGGAAAAGTTATGCTAAAAATGAAGGTAAATCCTTATAAGTTTGTCAAGGAAAGCGGCAAAATGGGTTGTTAAGTGACTTTCTGGTCTGCTGAGTACATCGCTCGTTGAACACGAGGAAGTGTGAGGGGTGTGATGTGAGAGGATCCTCCGCCAGTTTGAACCAGTTGAAGATAGGATAAAGTCTTTGGTGGACAGGTAAATGTAGGTGTAGGATAGTCATATAAGATAGGTACTAAGAATGTGTATGTGATTTTTTTCTTAGGATAGTAGATTAAAGGTTTGAGTTTCTTTTACAAAACTAAATTATTGGTCTTCTGCTTTCTAAATGAACGCCTTTTTATTTGGTTGCGTTTTTTCTATTTCATAGAGGGAACGCAATACATAATTCATTTTATACCTTTATGGCACATAAATTAAAGAATAAACTTATCCACCACTGTTTAATAGAACGTAATATAATTTTAAATAGCTCTTCAAAATGCGGCAATATCAAGAGAAACGGTGACAAATAAAAAGTGCGTTTAAAGCCATATTTCAAACGAGCGCTGCAATAAAGCCGAGCGAATTTACATTTTTTATGAGCGCACTCCGTAACACTTCACATTAATTTATACCGAACAAGTAAATATGAAACAATGATTATCCCCACTAGTTTTAATCTCCATGCATTACGATATTCGATATAATATCCTTGTGTAATGCGCCGTCACTGTATTATAGCTGACAGCCGCACCATAAATAATCACGAATAAATAAATGTTAGTGAACTTTTGTTCGGAAAAATAAATTTTACGCGTATCGTTACTCGTACACTTAAAACTGTTAGCCGGAGATTCGAAATTTTCGCCGACAATTTTTCAACGCTTTTTCCAACGGTGAGATATTTTTTTGGCTTTTTCAAACGTAATAGAGCACGAGTCGTGTAATGGAAAGAATTGTCGCCACAAAATGTATATTTTTAATGATTTTAAATATTAAATTGGATTTTATATATTTGAACAGTTTCAACCGAAATATTAATTATCGAATTCGCTGACATTGTTATGAAGTCTGCATTAATCCATACTAATATTATAAATGCGAAAGTAACTCTGTCTGTCTGTCTGTTACTCAATCACGCCTAAACTACCTACTGAACCAATTTGCATGAAATTTGGTATGGAGATATTTTGATACCCGAGAAAGGACATAGGCTACCTTTTATTGCGAAATATGTACCACGGGCGAAGCCGGGGCGGACCTCTAGTGGTGTATAAAATTGTTGAATCTGTGAATAAAAATTCTTATTATAAATGTATTTGTTTATCTGTTTATACAAGTCTATCAATATTATTTAACTAAAAATAACTAAATATTTAACCTGTGTTATTATAATATGTACATTAGGTACTCTTGCAAAAGCAGGTTAAATTCTACAATCTGCTCATCTAAAATCACAAAAGTAGCATTATTGAGCTGCTTTATTACCTAAACTCCTAATCAATTTTGCAGAAATTTTGAACACAGATAGACTATACCAGCTACAAGATTTATATAATACATTCCAGAACCAATAAGACCACGCACTCAGCCCACTCTATTGTCCAAATCTACAAAACCTAGATACTATTCAACAAAAACTAGATACTATTCAATACCCACATTACCCAGCGTGTAACATTTTCAACAGGATCCACAAACACAAGCTTGCAGGTAATACAAATAATAGTTAATTACGCGATATCCACACAAAGGACCAGCCCAGGCTGATGCGGGCCACATCAGCTAATTATTCCGCCATGCTCTGCATTATCCGTGGTTCTTTTCATGTGACAGATAAAGAATCTCTCTGTTAAAGTTTACGTTTTAGAGAAATGTTTTTCTCTATTCTCGTCATTCGATGTGACAATTGAAGAAATGGTAGTTTGATATAATGGTTGGATATGCTTTGCTTTTTTGTTAGTATTTGATAAATTAGCAATGATTATGATTATGTTTTTGATGTTTGTGAAAGGTACCATTTTTATTAAGGAAAAAATCAAACAAAAGCTTACTTTAAAAAAATATGCAGTAGTAAAGCTTTATAAAGATGATGGACTAGATGCTAATGTATAAACGTATTTATTAAATAATGAATAAGAACTATTTAATTACTATTCATTAAGTTTATAACTATAAACATATGACACGTCATTATATTTCAGTAAGCAAAACATATACCATACAAATAAAGAAAAATATATTTAATATTGACAATTTTATTATTTTTATATTCAAGTTTGTTATCACTCTAAAAAGTAATAAAAGTATTACAAGTGATTACAACCAATATTTAACTAGATCCGTCAGTGACTGAACGGGCATGATTAAACCCGAAGTCCTATCAAAGGTACACCTTTGAGGTTCGCAACAGAAGTCTATCAAATGAGATTGGCTGATCACTATCTGAACACCGGCAAGCAGATTAGATATGGTTTTCTTTTTATTTGAAAACGTGGTATTTTGTTTATAGTGGTGTTTTAACGAGACCAATAATTATTATTATTGTTTACATTTTGTTTGTGATTTAAGTAATTGTTTTTTCGGAAAATTCTCTCACATTTCACAGAATTACAAAGGGTACTTTTCCGTTTTCGTTTAATAATTGTGACCTTCTTGCTAATAAAATTATACAATGAACCCTTTACAGAAATTGTCAAATTATCTCTTATCACATGAGATTTGGGTCTCAGGTATTTTCTGTAACATTTTGTAAGCTTTCCTTTTATAGTTTTATGGATATTTTGGTGGTTCAATTATGTAAAGTGAAATGTTTTAGTAAATTGAAATGATTTGGTTTATTTCTTATAGTTAATTCAAACCGTGCCTTATCATATTCTTTGGTACCTGGTATGCATTGTAATTTTTCATTATTTTTCCTAATTAATCTATATTACAAAGCTAAAGTTGTTTGTTTGTTTGAACGCGCTAATCTCAGGAACTACTGGTCCGATTTGAAAAATTCTTTTGGAATTAGTTTCATTTATCCAGGAAGGCTATAAGGCTAATATCACCACGCTAAGACCAACAGAAGCGGAGCAATGCGGGTCAAACCGCTGGGCACAGCTAGTTGGTATCAATACAACACTTATCCGTGATTGAAACATTATTAATAAATAATTGAGAACCTCATTTATTTAAAATCCTCTTCAAAACAAACATTGACAATTGACATAGACAATTCAAAAGCCCATAAAAATAAATCCAACACGACCCAGCCCGGGCCGAACCTTTTAATCCACGGCCCATAAATATGAACAAAAGCACGATTTCCAAATGAAACGTTAGCGACGGTTAATTAATTACAATAACCGTATTTCAGCGTGATTTGTGCGAGCGATAATATCCGGCAATGTGTTGCAAACTTGTTTTATTGGCTCTAGATAATTGTGGCGGGAATACGGGATAGAAATGCAGTGCGCTTGGACTGACCTGTATTTACCTATGTACAATGTGTTTTAACGTAATCTGTATTAGTATTATAATGAGAAGATTTGATTTTCTGTTTGTTATAACTTAATGCAATACTGCGTGGCCAATTTTAAAAACTATTTGAACATGGGAAAACTTTGGGAAAACTTTTTTTGCTATTCCAGGTCGGCAGCATAAAGGTACAGGAATACACAAGAAACAAAAAAGGGCATGGCCATAGATTATAGTATACATAAGAGAAATATCTTATCATATACAAATATTAAATATAAATTATTAAGTACCTTATAGTGTACACTTTTATTAGTATCTTTATAATGAAGGAGTGTCTTACCAAAAACTTTACAGTCTCAGACATAGTACACATGTCCTTTGAAAGCGACATGTAAACGAGTAGG
Organism: Colias philodice; assembly: GCF_061535455.1. NCBI lineage: Eukaryota > Metazoa > Arthropoda > Insecta > Lepidoptera > Pieridae > Colias > Colias philodice. Next base: position 469,591 of record NW_028322190.1, on the reverse strand, counting down.
TAAGTAGAGAACTAATGAAAAGCGATACAGTGAATGCAGTCGGTACAAATTAGTTTAGTTAACCCCCCCCCCCCTCCTACTCCCCCCACTAGACTAACGCTCCAGGTGCTAATCTCGGTGGGATGTTTATTTGTATACTGATACGTTAAATCAACTGAAAGTTTTTAATGGCTTCTACGGGATTCGCGGTACAGCTTCAGGTTTGTGTAAGTGATGTTTATTTAGATATACATCTATGAGCAGTTTATAAACCAACTAAATAATATATGATTTGTTAAACGTGATAGAAAATTATGAATTTCAATTTCAAGAATTTTGATTTTTTGCATGTTATTTGTAATAGACATAGACTAAACATTTTTAGTTATCAGTTGATTAAAAAAAAAACATAATTTCACCACTTCATTTTTCTCTAAAGCTGCAAGCTCTGCATTAAGTAATTCGTTACATTTATTGATTGACTCAACTCCATCTCAAAATATTAATTATCCCCATAAAATATTACAGGCCAAACATTATGACAGCACTGTAAATCAAATCATTTTAAAGCAGGAGTTTCACTCAAAGAGCCGTACCTTTCAGTTGGCTTTGAGGAGCTTCATAATCAAGGCATTTATACCGACTCCCTTTGAGCCGCCTCCAGTCAGTTACACCACTATTTCCTATTATATATATTTGAAAAGTCAACAGAATTCACGGAAGTACGAAAATTACCGACTTATGGGAAATTAAACTCATGTGGATTTATGGCCTTATGTTATTTGGTGCAGGAATTTTTATAATATTGAAAAAAACTGTTTCTTACGTTATCCTAAATTAAATAATTAACCTTGCCTATTAGTATCATTCATAATGAACCATTTATTTCCACTTCAAGGACACAGGCATCATAATAGATAAATTAAAACCGTCTAAAACCGGTTGAAAAACTTATATAAATTAGATATCTCTTTAATTAATGAAGAATAGTCAATGAAAAGATTTCATTTTCCAATGAGCGTTTCGAACAGATGACAGTGTCAAAGGCAGACTTCGAGTATTGAGAGCATTATCTAACCCAACGACTCTAACCTTTCAATGAATCTGTTACTTCATTTTAAGGTCAGTATATTTAAGAAAACTAATGATATAAGAATCAATGGACAATTTTTGCATTTTTCTTCAGTCTTTTTGTTGATTTGTGCAATATACATGATGATTAAAAAAAGGAGAGTTCCCGAGGGCATTATAAATTACAAAAATTGGTAACTTTATTCATAATTTGATAAATTGATAGTTTTTTTTAAAGAATCATTCTAAATTAAATTCCAATCAAATCTTAAGTCATCTATCTAAAGCATAAATTGCTGAAAAAATCACGAAAGATTTAAATTAAAGCTTCTAACTAAAAAGGGCACGAAAATAAAATTTAAATTATAACTCCTAATTTAATAAATCAGAGTACACGATAAATCCGTTATAAAGATTCTATTTCAGACATTCTCGCTGTAAATCACACAAGCTATTACGCATTACATTTGATTAAGACCATTGGAAAATGTAATTTCGCCACCTCTTAATTTCATTACACTCGGTATTATAATTACATTATTCTGGAGAAGATAAGTGATATAATATACTAGCTGTGCCCCGCGGTTTAATCCACAGTGCTCAGCTCCTTTTGGTCTTAGCATGATGATAGACTTATAGCCTTCCTCGATAAATGAGCAATCGAACACCGAAATAATTTTTCAAATCGGACCCGTAGTTCCTGATATTAGCGCGTTCAAACAAACAAACAAACTCTTCAGCTCTATAATATTAGTATAGATGAGATAAATGTAAATGAATGTAAGTATATAATACGGTTGTTCTTGGTAGAAGGCCAAGTACATCTGATAATATGACCACAGGAGACGTAGTTTAGGAAGTAGACTTTATGAGCTAAGTCTTAAACGACTCGTTTGAACACTTTAGTACGATGGTGTGTGGAAGATGCAGGCTTGTTTGCTATATTTTCTATACATTTAATCCTAATACTATACACGTAAGTTTTGACAGACTGAGGATGGCTACTTTTCCTGGGAATAACAAATCATCGGATCCTTTTGAGGATTTGGAACTCTGGATTCGGACAAAGGCTTCTATAGAAGAAATACATCCATTTATAATCATTTTCAATTGCTGTACTTATGTTAAAAAATAGTTTCCAGATCGATATTATATTTAAAGTAATCTTTTAGTTCATCCAAACATAACTACCTTACATTTAGCAGGTCCGTTTTATAAGACCGCCTAATTTCAACTGTCACTGTAAGCATCTTCCTTTAAAGCTAAATATTCCTGCTAAAACAAAATACCTTTAAAACACTTGTAAAAAACTCAATGACAGCTAGTGTTAAGTGGAAACAAGTAAATAAGAATGCAGTGACATTGAGACAGGGGAATTGTGCCCGTACACTACAGTGTACCTACACTGTACAGCGCAGTCGGGAATCTCGTCTTAATTTCTTTTTCCTCGTGTTAATTATCGTCACCCTGTTAAGGCGCAGTTGTTCATGAATATTTTTTAAATTAAAGTTATTAACGCGATGAAAAGATGCAAGATATTAATAGTTATTACTGACTTTTTTCGGTATAGGCTCTACACCATTCTATATAAGAATTAGAAAAGAAGTTTGTGATATCCATTTTCATAATTAAACATGCAATTACAATACAACTTTTCTTTGGGAGAACAATAAAAGCTTGAATTAAAAATAAGGAAAACAACGAATTATTAGTACGAGACGTCTATCAAGTGCGCTGCTACACAATATTGACAGTAACATTAAAATTCCCGGAAGCACTGCCGCTTAACGTCACAAAATCTCATTTGCTCCCTTAATATAAAATAAGAACTTGTTTTTTTCTATTTTCAGACTAAATTATTCACGTCCCATCTCGAGTTAATCTTTTTATAAGAAGTTAAAGTGTGTTTAATTTTGATTAAAAACAAATAGAGAGCTTCCTTTAACCCTTAAAGCTTTTCTGTCACTTTTTTAGTACATGTACTTATTGCCGTGCAAATCTTGAACGTTCCAAAAAATCTAGAAAATTGACTACGTCGCAGAAAGTACGATAACAATCCTTTATTTTTCTCCTACATGCCAATTATAGAGAACATTTGATTCCTGTGCTAGATGACTGTTGAATTTAGGGATTCCCGGAAATGGTGATGGTTTGTGTTTCTGGTCAATAATAGCTTTAATGAAATAGTTTCCATGTTTGATTTCTATTGATTTAACTTTCAGGTGAGATAAACTGTTGTTTTTGCTCTAAAGATTATGAAATATTCAAATAATTCTATGACAAAATATTCAAAATATAGCTGGTCCGTTTTTTGGGACAGTGCCGTAGATACAGGTAACTAAGAACCCATTGGCATGTCCCAAGAAACGGACGTTGCCATGATTCGTACTTTAATAAAATATCACTTTTATGGGATTTTCTTACTTAAGAGTCTTTAATAATAAGTATAATTATTTTTAATTATGTTCAAAATGACGAATATAATCTAAGATCAGTTAAATCTGTTGGGTCTACAATAGAACCGGGAGTTCCTCGACCTCCACATGCATTTCGTCTAAATGTTCTAATCATCGGCCAAATATCACTTCACATTTTAGAAAAACCATTATTATTTGTATTAAATGAAACCAAAGGTTGCTTGACACGAAATAATAAATGTTATTTAACATTCCACACATCTAAATAGTGTGATTGAGCTCGAGAGGGCTCAATTATCATTTGTTAGGTATTTAGTTAAAATTGAAGAATTTTTTGTTATAATAGATAGTGAAAATACTGTGTTACAATAAAACAATAAAGTGCTACTTGAAATTGTTTTCAATTGTGTTATATTAAGTGAATTTTATATATTTTTGATTCTTATTTATAAGCTGTATGACAGCGTTGTCCGTTTTTTGAGACAGCAATGAAGACAGGGTTCTTGGCAAAGACCGTTTTAACGGACATCCTGAAAAACCTACTTACAGAAAAAATTTTTTATTTTTTTCTCTACTATAGTATTTTTTAATCAATAACTATCACTAAAATCAATTCAGGTCATATCTGGGTACATTATTTCAGGGCTTGCCGTGTTAAGGGTTAAAAACGTCGCGCGGAATTCTATTTGCCTCGCTGGCGATATTAAGCGCCGTGTTTGGTTTGTGCTTTCCGCTTCCGTTTCCCAACTTGCTTCTTAATTAATAAATTTCATAAACTTCTTACAAACAGCGTGTTTTACTTTTATTAACTTCTCGGTGTGACTGGCTACTGCTCTGCGATATTACTCATTTTAAATTCGATTTCGAATTTTCAGTGCGATTTTGAGCAAGCTTTATTCGTTCCTAATTAAACCAGGCGTCATTCACAGAAAAAGGGGGAATTTCAATTGGTTTTATTTTACAAAACAGGTGACAACTGTTTTTATCAGAATTTTTTTTCAAAGTCAAGTATAAATCTTGTTTATAGAGTTGTTGATTTTATTTTTTTATTCATTTTGTTATTTGTATTAACTTTTTACCTAAACTTTTTGAACCAACAATATTTTCCCTAGCATGTCTTTTAAACGATTGTAAAACGCAGCCAGCCTATAAAATATGTTTTGCTGATAGTTGATAGTGCGTGGCGAAGCGATAGCATCGCGGGCGTGGCGAAGCGATCACGAACTGCAGTTGTAAACAGCGATGGCTGATAAGCTTTATAGCGATATATACCGGTTTTCCGATGTATTCTTAAAGTTACCATTGAAAATTCTATGGAACGTTTTGATAGTAAAGTTTACGCAAATGGTTGAAAGTGTTTGTTTACAAAATTTTATTTCATAAAGTTAACCTTAATTTTATTAAACGGTGCTTTTGTAAAAAGTCTCATTAGATTTTTGTTAAGGATAAATTGTGTGAAGTCGATGCAAAAACATGAATAGGTATAATATGGGCAATCTCATCAACTTATTAAGAAGGTGAAACTAATATATATGTAACTTACATTAAAATATGGTTATTTTATAACAGAGCTCTGAACAATATTTAGCAGCCGAAAATTCAATTTTCTACGTTCCGAAACCTACTTACTTACTTTTCCAAAACAAATAAAATACTAAACATATCAATGCGATATTTCCTATCATACGAGTAACACAGTTCAAGCAATCGAACACATGCTCTGAAAGCTATTAATACAGCGGAATGAAAGACGATAAAACACAGCGCGTGTCAAATATCTCAACAGCAATACACCTTGCCCCGGGGATGTGGCCCGGGAGCTGCTGAAGTTTTTGCCATTTATATATTTTATTTTTAGTGCTTTGTTTGTTTTGCATGCAATGAAGTTCAAAATATAATTCAGAAGAAGTAAAATATAATTCAAAATAATGTGTCGTAATCAAAAGTTTAACTAAATTGTAACTCAAAATTTCGTACAACAAACAAGTATCCACAGTATCAAGTAAAACCACAGACAGTATAGGTAATGCTCAAAACACAGATAATTTGTTTGTGAAATAATATAATGTTCTTAGTTAATCATCTAGACTTACTACTGTAATTTACATATTCCCTTTATTTTTTTAATTCTTATTAATTTTTAATTGTCATATAAAATGAGTATTTTAGCTTTTTTTCGAGGACGAGACTTCAGGGATTAAATATAAGCAGCTCCTAGACTAAAAAACGCTGCAAGGTGGAAAATATGTACACATTCGGCGATAGAATAGGTTTTTGTAACAGAAATATTATTATCCTTGTAACTAGTAAATACATTAGCATACATACTGTGTTTTCTTTGCATCCGCCCCGATTCGTGTTGTGAATTTGTTTGTGGCTGTTACGAAAAGTGTATGTTGTTTTGTGTTTTATAAAGTCGTTGAGGGATAGATACTTGCACCGTGCAAGGGGTTAGTAAGGATAGTGTAAGAGTCGCTTAAAATAAAACAACTAATAATATTGTTATGATAGATAGATTTAAGCGTGAATTATTTGTAAGAAATCAAATCGCATTTATAAGAAATCTGATTAAATTTTCAATTAAGTAGATATAATATGTAAAACTTGTTAATTCATCATGACATCATCACCTTTTGTTATTAAACAAATTTCTTATTAAATAAGCTTGCATTTTGTTCGAACTGAAAATATATTAACGAATTAATTTTGCGAAAATCATCGGAAGAATGTTTGTGTGTTGTATTTTAATTTTGAAAGAAATAAATTAATGATTTTAAAAGTAATTACTGTATTATTTATGAAACATCAGAAACCTCTTCTGATCATTATATAGGTACGTTACACATTAATAATTATTAATGAAATTGGAAACGGTCAGTCCTTTATCTCTATTTATTTTATGATTTAATCTTTGATACGAATAAAGTCTACAAATAAGTAAATCTATGACAAGGTTTTATCCGCCATTTTGACGACCACCACGTCACAATGAAATGGTCGCCTGTTGCTCGTCATTTGTTAAAGGTATTTCAGCGGAATGTACTTCGTTTGTCAAAATTGTATACCCTACTAGTAGTTTTATCGTTAGTTACAATAACATACATTTTTTACTTGTAACATAACTCTCATTTTCTGCGTAGTTGGGGAAAATAAGTTGCTTTGATTTATAAAAATTCATTAAATACTAATAAGCGTCCAAATCTCTTAAATTTACTTTAATTATTTTGTTGTTAACTTGAAGGCTAGACTTTGGAAATTCTACGAAAACTATGAATTCATAATAAGGTTCGTCATTACTTTGAAACAAACGGCTCTGAACTTATTATTATTGAATCGTAATTAGCGAAATAATTAATAAATTTAAAATTCCCTTTAATATTTTTTGTCATACCTGAAATCTAGTTGAAATCATCAAAATAAATCCGCTTAAAAAAAATATTAAAATCACACCAAAAACCGAACCGAATTTCTCACAAATCCTTTGACATCAAAGCTTACCATGAAATAATTAATGAAGGAATAATAATGTCGTCTGCAATTAACCCTTAACACGGCAAGCCCTGAAATAATGTACCCAGATATGACCTGAATTGATTTTAGTGATAGTTATTGATTAAAAAATACTATAGTAGAGAAAAAAATAAAAAATTTTTTCTGTAAGTAGGTTTTTCAGGATGTCCGTTAAAACGGTCTTTGCCAAGAACCCTGTCTTCATTGCTGTCTCAAAAAACGGACAACGCTGTCATACAGCTTATAAATAAGAATCAAAAATATATAAAATTCACTTAATATAACACAATTGAAAACAATTTCAAGTAGCACTTTATTGTTTTATTGTAACACAGTATTTTCACTATCTATTATAACAAAAAATTCTTCAATTTTAACTAAATACCTAACAAATGATAATTGAGCCCTCTCGAGCTCAATCACACTATTTAGATGTGTGGAATGTTAAATAACATTTATTATTTCGTGTCAAGCAACCTTTGGTTTCATTTAATACAAATAATAATGGTTTTTCTAAAATGTGAAGTGATATTTGGCCGATGATTAGAACATTTAGACGAAATGCATGTGGAGGTCGAGGAACTCCCGGTTCTATTGTAGACCCAACAGATTTAACTGATCTTAGATTATATTCGTCATTTTGAACATAATTAAAAATAATTATACTTATTATTAAAGACTCTTAAGTAAGAAAATCCCATAAAAGTGATATTTTATTAAAGTACGAATCATGGCAACGTCCGTTTCTTGGGACATGCCAATGGGTTCTTAGTTACCTGTATCTACGGCACTGTCCCAAAAAACGGACCAGCTATATTTTGAATATTTTGTCATAGAATTATTTGAATATTTCATAATCTTTAGAGCAAAAACAACAGTTTATCTCACCTGAAAGTTAAATCAATAGAAATCAAACATGGAAACTATTTCATTAAAGCTATTATTGACCAGAAACACAAACCATCACCATTTCCGGGAATCCCTAAATTCAACAGTCATCTAGCACAGGAATCAAATGTTCTCTATAATTGGCATGTAGGAGAAAAATAAAGGATTGTTATCGTACTTTCTGCGACGTAGTCAATTTTCTAGATTTTTTGGAACGTTCAAGATTTGCACGGCAATAAGTACATGTACTAAAAAAGTGACAGAAAAGCTTTAAGGGTTAATTATGAAATTAATACAAAGTTTGTCTGCGGACTTCGGGTGAGAATTTTTCTGGCACAGCGCGATAATTGGATTACAGTCTAAAGAAATCGGCATAAATCATAAGCCTGGCTTTCTTACGATTCCTACAAATGAAATTTTAGACGTGAAAATGAGATCGAGAAAATTGTTTAGTTTTTATTACCGGCGAGTGTTCGTGCTCTTTTGACTCCGTTATTTCATTTTATAATGAAGGACATTCCGACTAATTGAAATATTTACTCACTATTGATTACTGTGAAGTATAAGATTTTCTCAACTATATTAAACATTTTATTCCGCAAACGACGGATCTAAATTTATACATATAATAAATCTGTAGAAGGGTCAATTCTGTACATTGAAAATATTGAAAAAATAAATAGCAGGGGGTGTTACTGGATCGATACCAAACCCAAATATGTGATTAAAAACTTTTTTGTCTGTCTGTCTGTCTGTCTGTCTGTCTGTATGTGAAGGCATCACGTAAAAACTAACGGTTCGATTTCGATGAAACTTGGTATAATTATACCTTATTATCCTGGGCATAAAATAGGATACCTTTTATCCCGGAAAAATACGTAGAAAAAAAATAAATATTAATTTTTCTTAATTTTTCCGCGCGGACGGAGTCGCGGGCGGAAGCTAGTACAACATAAAGTTTATTAGGTACTCTCTATTTTATATTCTTATCTGTGTATGTGCGATCGTAGCTCTCCAGAAATACCCATTTTTGGGTAAAATACACATTTTCTTTTACTTATTATATCTTTCAACAGTTCTATCAAATCTCACACTAGATTTGAATTTAATTTCGTCGTATTTTCAACTACAGTTAAATATTTATTCAGTTGACTAGGCTTCTTCCAAAAGCACTTTAGTGTTAAATTATACAACAACTAGATTACATTCGTTTCTAACGCAGTTTCTACACAAATGGGATTATAGCTGTCAATTGTTATGTAATGTTAAAAATAAATTCAAATCCAAATACATTCACTTTTAAATCATCTTATAAGTTAAATGATTTTAATAAATGAAGTTAAATCACAGTTTAACTTTCAGGATCTTAGTAGTGTGCTAAAAGATAGAGTCATTTAATAATCGTCCTTACTTCACCATTGAGTACGTATTTGTGTACATTTATTTATGTAATTCCAAACGACCGCTTATAGTATAAAATAAAAATCGGTAGGTAATTTAGAAAAATAATGTTTTCGACACAACGTAGGTTCAACATCATTATTTTAGTGTTATCAAATACACATCCTTCGTCCTAATAGTCAAAATCGTTTACCATAGCGGCAATTCGACTACTTTATATACATTCTAATTAAAAGCTATCTTGAAATAATTATTCAAAAAGTTTTATTGACATTATATTAATTTTCATGTAAAATTTAAGCCATGACATTGATATATGAATCTCACAAAAGTCGAGATACATTGCAGGTTTATTTGAATACAACTTTGTGTTTCATCTCTTGACTCTTCAACAATGTTTAATATGTTTAATATTTAAATCATAAAGTTGTTTGAAGCAATGTTGCGAAGATTTGCTTCTTGGAAGTTAGAACAAAATAGCAGCTCATAACATAAGAGAGTTTGTAAGACATAAAAAACTGTCTACTTCTGTTAGAAGAATAATTCGTGATTCAGTTTTGTTGTATTTTATTAATCGTAATGTGTAGTAACAAGGGCAAGATAAGATGATATAATTCAATAAGTTATACGAACCTATAGTATAATTTAAATTAGTTTTTTGACTGATCTGTTGAATTGGGCACTGAGATTGATTATAGTCTAACACTTTTGTGCTGGAGTTATCCGAGTGAAGCCCCAGGAAGAACCTAGCTGGATGTAGTAGTGTAGTATATAGTATTATATCAAATGGGATAATTAAAACTCACTGTCCAAAAGCACATTATAATCACATTACAAACTAAACACATAATTAAGCAGCGATAATGCATTTAAACGAAACAATATTGTTGTCTTTGAAAATATTAAATGAACGTAAGTTTGTCCCAGATAAAAAATGGAACAGAGTTATTAAACATGTATACAGTCGGACAGTAGTGCAGACTTGAATGTATTACTCAGCATTTTATACACAGGTACATGACATTATGACAATCTCTTGGGGTAATATAAAAGCTAGCGAACGAACTACAAAGTAAGTTATGCACCTGTTTTACATTTAATGTTAAGTTATTATGGTCTGCTTAACTAACACTTGGCAACTTACCTCATTACATGTGTGACGTGCACTTGGTTTTATAATCTGTGACCATTACCTGGAGTGTTATGATGATAGCTGCATTGGCATGAACAAAAAAGACGTGTGGCACTCAGGGACTGCCGCGGTAAAGCTATTGCATGCTATGCCTTCAAGCCACACCTCCGTGCCCGTCGGAGTGCCCGAATTTCTAGATTCGGTCCCCGCGCTCAAGGCCCACGATAGAAGCTATGCAATAGCTTGAAAATATATATACAAGCTTTCTCTGCACCAAATATCATTCAAATCGGTTCATTGTTTGAAGCGTGAAGAAGAGACAGACAGACAGAGTTACTTGCACATTTAAAATATTAGTCACTGATGTATCTAAAGATCACTGATGTTTGACGGCGCTTGGCTTACTTATTAATCTGTATAAAAAAGACCATAAAATTTTATTAGGTAATTAATATGGTATAAGATCTTGTCTATGTAATTAATGCTTAAATTAATCAAAATGGATTCAGCTGTTTTGAAACATGGACATACGAAACATGATGGAATACAAAATATTATATTATACTGGTATAATATAATATTTTGTATTCCATCATTTCGAACAATTTACTATATTGTCACAGAAAATATTATCCGATTTAAACTTCCAGATTTCAATCAAATTAAATAAATATAAGGATTGAAAACAGTCTGAAAAAGCGATCTTTTAATAAGCGTAATGTCATAACGATTACAATTTATACGCGACTAAAGAAACAATATAAAACGACTCGACTCGAATATTAAACTTTTCCATTTAATTACTTTTCAATTTGGCCGGGTGATTGATTGCGAAAGATGTCGTTGCTTTTCGGCTCAAATCTTTTATGCTTCAAGACTGTTTGTTGCGAGATTTTTCGTTTTTTATTCTGTGATACTTTGAAAGGAATGTTTTATTGATGCTCTATTGACTGTTCGGGTATTGTAAACAATCATTTGTTATGTTAAAACGTTGTGCTGATTGACTGTTGAAAAAACCTAGAGGCTAGACAGCTTAAATAGTGGAGATTATGTAGGTGACATTTACGCAGTGAAGCCTAGGCCGTCTTGTAATTAATTAATATGCATGATTTATATTTCCAGTAGACAGAGATTGAAACAGTCTGTACTTAAATATTACAATCATTACGTCTATGCTTGGCTTTTAATTAACCATATTCAGATCTATGAAATGAAATGAAATGAAATGAAATAAATTGATTTGTCCATTATATGATTTACAATTAATGTACGACAGTGGGTCCCAAACTAAGTGAAATACTTGTGTCTTGGGACCCTGAGTTGCGCTTCTTGGTTATATACATATGTTATGGACAGTAGAAAGTTAACAAGTAGGTAAATAATCTAATGTAATGGAAGTTAATACAATTAATAAAAAAATAAAAGAAAAACAAAGTACATTATTTTGCGGTTTGCAGCACGCGTGTTCGTGATAGTGTGTGTGTGTTTACGTGTGTGTGTGTGTGTGTTCACGTGTGTGTGTGCGTGAGTGAGTGCGTGTTTGTGTGTGTGTGTCATTGTTTGTGAGTGAAGGCATATTGATATAGTGTGTGTCAGCTCAGTGGTCCTTTAAGTAATTGTTCGGTTTCTTCAAAAGACAGCGTATGTAACCATTTCTTTATGACCTTCTTGCATGTGTAGTTCGATAGTAGTGTTATGTTACAATGTTTGTTGACACTATTGTATATCCGAGGAAACAAAAATTTTGGACATCGTTTAGCTAAAAGGGAGGATGCACGAGGACATGGCAGTGAGAATGTACGCCTTGAGTTTTTTAAAGTCCTTTCTTATTTTTAAGGTTCTGTGAGTAGTTAACACAGCCTTGAGAACGAAGAGCTGCCTGACCCTTAGGACTGCGAACTCGCTATACAGGTCAGCTGTTGGGAAGCGGAAGGGTTTTCTCAGCATCACCTTTATGACGGCTCTTTGCGCTCTCTCCACAGTGATAAAGTTAGTTATTCCTGCACCCCCCCAAACAGATATGCCATATTGCAGAATAGATTGACAGAGCGCGTGAAATACGGAGGTGAGAATTGGAAGAGGAGTACAATCTCGCAGTTTTTTCATTACATAAATGAGTTTTCTAGTTCGCGAAGACAATGTTTCAATGTGAGATTTGAATGATAAGTTTTCGTCCAGTATGATTCCGAGATATCTTATAGTTTTTACACGTTCCACTATAGTACAGTTTTGGTCGCAGTTGTTTAATTCAGGATTATCGCACGTATGAAATTTAACTTGGAGATTTTGATTTGGTTTCGATGCCTGTGTTTTGGAAAAAGCAATTAATTTAGTTTTTTTTTTTATATTTAAAGTTAGGAGATTTCTATCGAGAGCTTTAGCTAAAGTTTGGAGTCCAGATTCTGCGAGTTTGTACACCTCATCCCATCCATTAGAATGGAATATAATGGCTGTGTCGTCTGCGTAGGATATTATTTGAGCACTATTTAGGGGTAAGTTTACTCTTTCGTTTATGTACAGGGTAAATAAGGTAGGACCGAGTATGCTGCCCTGCGGTACGCCAAATTTAATTGGTAAGACCTCACTCGCTATCCCGTCTATTTTTACATATTGTTTGCGGTTAGTCAAATAGCTAGAGAACCAGTCAAGCGCAAGGCCCCTTATTCCGACTGATTCTAACTTTTTTATGAGCAGACTCGGCGATATGGTATCGAACGCTTTGGCTAGGTCGATGAATACCGCCAAAGCTTGTTCGCCATTTTGTATATGCGAGGCCACTGAGTTAATTAGCAGCATGGCAGCGTCTTCCGTCGATTTACCCTTTCTGAATCCGAATTGCCTGTCACTAATAAGATTTTGTTTAGCTAGGTAGTTAAGTAGTCTTCTGTTAACTATCTTCTCAAGAAGTTTCGATAAAATGTTTAATAGCGCGATGGGTCTGAAGTTTTCAGGGATGTCGACTGGCCCCCCTTTATGAATGGGGGTTACGGCTGCAATTTTCCAGCAATCAGGGAATGAGCCTGAACTTAAACTCAGGTTAAATATGTGGGAAAGAGGTTTAGCAATAAAAGGCCTTATTTTTTTCAATAAACGTGCCGTAATGCCGTCAGGTCCAGGCGAGCTATCAGATTTAATCTGTGAGAGATACTTGTCGACTTCGGATTCATCAGTAGGGAGGAAGAAAAAAGAGTTTATCGACGGGGTGGCCAGTGAGTGATTGTTTGTGAGTGTTTGTTCTGTTGCAGAGAGCCTGTTTAAGATTGTATTAGAGAGATTTTTGCCAACTGTCGTGAAATAGTGATTGAGTGAATTTAGTGTGTTGTTGTGTGTGTCATTAGCTAGTTTTATCGGGTCATTTTTGTGTGCGGAAGGATGTATGATAGATTTAAGTGTATTCCAGAGTTTTTTTGGGTTATACTTGGTGTCCTCTATTTGCTTGCTATAGTACTCGGACTTTAGTGTGAATAGAAGCTTGTTACAAACATTTCTGTATTTCTTGTAAGTGAGACGCATATTTTCATCATAGGGATGTTTTTTGGTGAGACTGTGCAGTTTATCTCTACGTTTTATGCATTTGATAAGATTCGGAGTTATCCAGGGTTTAATGTTTAGTTTATTACGACTTATGTGAACTTTTTTTGAGTGTTTATCAATGATGTTTAGTATTAAAGTTGTGAATATAGTGACTGCTGTATTAAGATAGCTGCATGAAAGTACGTTTGACCACGTTAAATTACTGACGTCATTAGTAACCGCTGTCTCGTCGATAAAAAATTTCCATCGGATACGAGGAGTGGAGCTCTCTTTATGATTGATTGTAGTTGCAGCAATAGCGATGTCGTGGTCTGTTATAGAGCTTTTGTATACAGCACCAGATTGCCCAAAGGGTGATTTAATAAATATGTGATCCAAGCACGCATTCTCTCTAGTCGGAGCGTTTATTACCGGAACAAGCCCATGCGATGCCATGACGTTTCGTTTGTTATGAGCCGGATTGCATATGTCGATATTAATATCCCCTGCAACCATTACTGTTTGGTATCTGCTTAATATACGCAAGTTTTCGTCTAGAGAGAATAAGAACCTGTCTATGTTTGAGTAAGAAGGAGAACGATATAGCCCTAGTATAACGGTATTTGTGTTAATTTGAATGAGGAGACTATCGGAGTCAGTTATGTTCGATTGTAAAATGGTCTCGGTGTAGATGTCTCGCAGATAGATAATTATCCCGCCATTTTTGTTGTTCTGTGTAATTGTCCTAGCTACAGTATATCCAGGTAAAACATCTAGTATTGTACCATCAGAAAGCCAACATTCGGTTAAAACGATAATGTCAAAATTAAGGTTGAGGTTTACTAAAGTAACTGCAAAATCATCAAAGTTGCGTTGATAACTTCTTACATTGAGCGTTAATAATTTGAAGTTAAGTCGTGTGTTGGAAAGCTTTTTTCTGCAATCTTCTGTGTTTTCAAAAGTAAAGCATTCCACCTGTAAGTATTTATCTAAATCTTCAATAATATTAACTACAGCCATAGATGTGAATTAAAACGAATGAAAGTATAACGATGTGGAGTTGCTTTATATGAAGTGCTGTGGAATGCCAACGTGCGAGAAAAGATGGAATGCAGAAAAGTATATGAATAATTCTTGCACACGAAAAATTAGTTTTTGGGATGTCTTTGTAACGATGCAGATGTTGATAAAGATTTTTTGAGAATTCAGTACTGGTATAAAATAAGTTGTTATGGTTTGTGTGTAGTGTGTAAAATAGGATGTGTGTCTGCGTGATCTTAAAGGTAGTGCATATTATGTAACAATATTGATTAAGAGTGTTTGTGAGTTGAGTATAATATGTATAAAGTAAATAGTTGTAGTGTGTGTATAGTGTGTAATATAGAATGTGTGTCTGTGTGAATTTGAAGGTATTACTTAGATAACAATATTGATAAAGAGTGTTTGTGAGTTGGGTATTTGTGTAAAATAGAGAGTTGTGGTTAGTGTGTTGTGTGTGATATATGATGCGTATCTGCGTGCTTTTAAAGGTATAACGTAACAATAATACAAGAAGATTCATGCGATAATTAATTAAAACATAAGTTTTATGCAAATTAGGAGTGCTAGCTGTTATTATATAATAATAATTAAGAATTTTGAGGAATTTTACGGTGTTGCCTTGGAACGCTCCATAGTTGCAGTTATTGGTTTTCGGAGGTCGGGGAACCGAGCGCCGATTCCAGGTCTTGCATGGTCCGAATGAGGATTGATGGATTTCCTTCTTGTTTTCGCAGAAGTATAGAGCCGTTCTTTGTCCAGCAGTATTTATACCCATGTTCTTTTGAGCGAAGCTTTGCGATACGAAATAACTGGCGATTTGAACTAGTAAGCCGTTCATTCACGTACAGTGTCTTTGGCGCACCAGGGACTTCAATATCGGATGACG
The DNA here is from genome assembly GCF_061535455.1 of Colias philodice. NCBI lineage: Eukaryota > Metazoa > Arthropoda > Insecta > Lepidoptera > Pieridae > Colias > Colias philodice. The sequence goes on along the minus strand of NW_028322190.1, from coordinate 453,753 downwards.
ATAGTGCATGTCTACTTTTTGCTGCTTTGAGGAATTCGTCGCGTTTTAGCCGGCGCAGAAATCGGACGACGAGATGCCTCGGCGGTGTATCACTGGTATCCTTAGGCGAGCGCCGCCGGGGCCCCACCCTTGTAGAATAATCGATGTCGTTGTCCTCCAAAGAAACTCCTATTTTGCGGGCAAATAATTTAACTATGTGAAGCGGGCTTTCGTTGGGGAATTCATTGACGCCGGAGATCTCGATTTCGTTTCTTAACGATGTTTGGTTTTGTGACTCCAGTTGTTCACGGAGACTCGATATAGTTTTGTTTAAATTAATTATTTCATTGCTATGGGATTCTAGAATTTTAATTCGAGTCTCGTAGTCGTCGAGGCGAGTGCTACAATTGGAAAGATGATCAGTAACGGCTTTCATATGTTCTTTTAATTCACTCATGTCCGAGCGAAGGAGTTTAATATCGTTTGCGAGCGATAACAAGACAGATGATTCATTCGACGGGCTCTGCGACGAAGCAATCGGTCGGCGGCCGCTGGGACGGATGGTCACGTTGTCGCGCTCGTCACTTAAATTATTATTGCGCACCGGCGTGTTTGTATTGTCTCACTTCGGTTCCTTGCATAAGCACGAAGGACATGCCCAATGCTGTTTAATTTCTTCAGATATTTTCGAAACATTAACACATATGGGATGGTATGAAAGTTCGCATTTGCAGCATTTAATAAAGGTTGTTTTTAGTGACTTGTTACAAGCGGCGCAGTTGTTATTCATGTTAAATGACAGTATGCGTCGGTGAATAAGATTAAAAGATAAGTAATAGTGACGACTTGCCAGGTAGTTGTGATGTAGCGGTTAGAGTTGGATGGGTGAGTCACTGATTTTTTGCAAGAACTGTACACGTCCACCTTCGGTGAGATCAAAAACGCAACTGGCGACTATGTAATACAATCTTTGATTGCAGAGCACATTAACATGTACTGTTAGTATAGTAAATTTATTGTATTTTTCTGTTCAAACACTTGACTGAGCTATACATCTCTCACAAATAGTGAATATAAATAATACTTGCCTAATTTGACAAATAATTATTTAAAAAGCCTCACACAAGAGTTAAATAAGTTCAATCAAAGGAACTTTTATTAATTATCTGTGGTCTATAGATAAAGACGTAGCGACAGCATTAGCTACGGTCTAAAATAAATCGACTCTTTATTTCGTGTTTTCATTATTTAGAGTTAATTAAATGTTCGCTCTTGGATATAAAAGTGAGATATATTAAATACTTATACATTGATAACATGTGGGTCTTATATAAAGTATTAAAGATAAATGAATTTATGAGTTTGTAGAGTCTTAGTGATTGATATTTTAGATATGCTACTGGATGCTTAAATAGTAGTATTAGTAATCCGTCAAATGATATGTTATCACTGAACATTAAAAAAGTATAAAGATCATTCCCTATATATATTCGTGAAACTGTAAAGAAAAATAATTTGGAAAATCCAAAAGTGCACGCCTCATAATTTTTTTTAATAAATATTTATTAATTATTATTTTTGTTTATTTAATAACAATTAAACCACATCGAATCAGACCCTGAAAAATGAAAGGGTTCTATTCCTGAGCATACTCAAGCGTAAGAGAAAAAAAAAGACTCGATTAGTAAAGTATTTCGGTCGCTATCGTGTTAACAAGAAAAAGGATCCGCACATACAGACACACGGACGTCCAAGACAGAACTTTTTTAAACTGTTTTTTAACTAGTTTAAATAACAAAAATGACATCAAAAATATCATGAACGTTAAAAATAGTGTTTTTTCTTAATATGTGTGTGTATGTATTATCTTACAAGTGCAATCTATGATACATAAAGACATTTTAAGTTTGAAAAATCAGATGTTTTGCGCGAAGTGACAGTAGTACCCACCTCAACGCTTCGCTTATGAGGCGTGCAAAATTTAATTTATTATATTCATTCAGACGACCAAGTGTTACAAAAAGCTTATAAAATCATTAAAATTGTGTATGTTTATTTGGAAATCATTTAGATTTTATTATGTGGTTAAAATAATCTATAAACGGTTAACTACATTCGTTTCCTTACAAGTTAAGAGTAAAGCTTCCTCTTTCTACGGATGTGGTTAACCAATGCTAAGGATTTATTGCACCAAATGAAAAGATTATCTATACATAGAATAAAATAAACGTCTGTCTGTTTATCCGCTTACACCTTCTAAACCGCGCAACGAACTTTGAAACAGTTTTTATCGGGTGAAAGTATTTTTCGGGATGGTATTTTTACTTAGTTATTAAATAATATTTTTTATCTGTTTGTATTAGAGAGATTCGTGTGATTAAAGAATTAAAATACTTTGATTTTAATTCAAACGATATTTTATAATTAAACTAGCGGTCCGCCCCGGCTTCGCCCGTGGTACATATGAAAAATAGATGTTGGCCGATTCTCAGACTTACCCGATATGCACAGAAAATTTCATGAGATTCGGTCCACCCGTTTCGGAGGAGTATGCAGACTTACATTGTGACACGAGAATTTTATATATAAGATTATAATGGCGGGACTAGCTAGAAAGCAAATATTTTTTAAATAATTCCGTAAATAAACAACGATTGCTTATAGATATTGCTGTATAATATTACAACAAATATATATTTTATGTTAAGGAAGGTTAAAGAAGAGCGGATAGTACTTAATAAAGGCGTAAAGCCATAATTTCAAGTATGTTTCGACACGACTTTTACAAACCATAAACTTTTATACTCCAGTGGATATGTTTCTTAATTTTATGCGCGTACCCTGGTGTACAAGCACCCTTAACATGACCAAGCATATTTTGGGTAACTCACAAAATATATAAACCGCCGTGACTACACATTAATAATTATACCCAAAATTTTAAAATAACTTTCATACAAAAATTTCGGTTAAATTTAAACGGAAAACTTAAAGGCATCTTAAGTTTTAGTGAAACGCAAAATTTTGTTAAGTGCATGCTTAAATATGTTGCATAAGTTAAATATTAGAATACTAAAAGTTTAGCTAAAAGCGACATTCCGGGTAGTAGTTTGAAAAAATGAGTATTCGTGAACATATTATAAATGTTAATATAATTCGGAAAATTATATTGTAGCTCATGGACGTATAAAAAAAGACGGACGCCGTATTACGAACAAACAACGTGAAGCCACCATAGTAAGCTAGCGATCGTGTAAAGACAATAAACACGCACACACTCTCACCATAGTAAGCTAGTCGGCCGCCATTACGTCGTGAACTACCGACTGATTAACTGCGTCACTGTTTCACAAAAAATATTTAAAATGCCGTCTTTCGTGGTTAAGGTGTCGCAACAGTACAATTTTAAATAACAAAACACAAGGGATTACATTCCACAGGGAGGCAAGCCGCCATTGTCATCAGGACAGCTGTTGCCATGGCAACATGGCACACACACATGGATGTTTCGCCGCCATTACTAGGCTTCACTCAATGTTTAGGCGATATACCGTCCGTCTTTTTTTATACGTCCATGTTGTAGCTATTATATTCTACATATATCTAAAATATACTTTCGTTTGCATCCGCAAAAGCAGCATGGTTTTACAAACGGATTCAATTATTGTTAAAAACGAAATAAAATACGCCATCGAGCTACAATCGAATAAAAATAATGATTTTAAAGGAATATATCGAATGATTTTTGTCAGATTATAGTAGAGACTGTTAACACGTGATTTCTGTTAAAACTGTTCTTTTTTTGTGTTAAATTCATGAACCATTTTGTTTTCGTCTTTTCGTAATTACAGTAACTGCATAAAATAAATATAAAGCTAACATTCATGTATATTTCTCAAAAAATATAAACTAGATTATGACCATTATTCAAAATTTTATTAACTTACTTAATACATACAGTTTACTATACAGTTTACGGTTTTACGCTTCCTTTAAAATTCGTTTACTATTTCAAAAGCTCTAGTATTGATCGATCAAAACCTTAATCTCAAGTTATCCATATTCCATACATCCTGTTACATTACCGTTTCGCTTACAATATTTACCCCCAAGATGTCCAGGTTACCCTGAACTTTACATACAGCAAATATATTTTGAATCGAGTGTCAAAGGCGTTTTACGCGCGAACGGCTTGAAGAATAAATCACACGAGGATGCATCTTGCTTGGCACAGACTAGAGCATAGTTTAAAACTATGATGTATTGCCCCGGAGAAATGTTTTTCAAGATATATGATCCATGTTGTTTGTATTTTAAACGGGTTCGCGATTTGTGGATTTTATAAGCTGTTTTCGATTTTGAATTTGGTTCTTTGAATTGACTACGTGGGGAAAATTGTGGTTTTGTTTTTTGTATTATTGTTCTTTGTTTAGGCTTCATGTACGTGGAAATTGCTGTCTTCCATTTTCCATTTTCCATTTTCTTTAATGAAAAAGGTTCCTTGTGTCTGTTTATTTTTCGAATCACTATGTTTACGATATTATATTAAGGAAGTGAGTTTTTCCGATCACAAAAAAAAATGAAACAGTGATTAGAGGAAATACACTAAGTAACACGGAATTAGGGAGAATAATGAAATCAAAAAACATTATATTATTTGGTGGTTTGAAGCAGTTTCTATTTGTACCATTTAGCTTACGAATTCCCTCTGAGGGATTAAACGCAGCATAATTGAAGTACCTATTTATGACTTAAGCCTCGCCTATTATTGTGAATTCTGGTATTTGTGGAAGCAGCTTTAATTCGAGCGTTGAAAAGGATCATGGAAATTGAATATAAATAGTTGTTTTTCCGCTTCTAGTGTCTTTCAGTATGACGTCATACTTAATAAACATTTTTATTTTTGGTACCTCATAATAAAATGGAAGTTTGAGTAATAAATTTTATCCACATCATGTGTTCTAAAGTTTATTACTAATATAATATTGAATTAATACAACTAAAACTCATAAAATTTCCACAATTCCATTTTATTCCCATTCTATTGCTATGATAATCAGCAATCTTTGAATTGTCTTACAAATAAAAACGAATGGGTCGGTTCAAGTAAAGTTTTATTCGTAGCTGCTTACTTTACGGTAAAGTTAATATATAAAATATTAAAGTTACTGCATATTTTCTTGTATAGAAGTACCGGTATGAATTTTATTAGCACTCTAGAGATATAATTACGGCGGGAGAGATTTTAGTGCCTTCTAATATAAGCTAGCGAGTTAAAATAACTTAGCATTTTGGCTTCCAGTTGATATTAGATAAGATAGTAGTGTAGGGTCACTATACATTTTATTGTTTAGGAATTTAACGAGAAATTATTTTATTATTTATAACACAAAGTTTGGTGCTTGGTTGACGGTATTTTAAATGTGTTATGATTAAAAAAAAACATTTATTGAACAATTTGTATGATTGTTTCTCGCTAAATTGTGACAAGAAAATATCAGCTTACTAAAATGGTCTTTCGCTTTATAATTATGCTTTTTCGTTGAAATGCGCGAATCACACATACAAACAGATAAACATTATATATAAAAGTTATAATACATATGTATAGTGCAGTTAGAAAATTAGTGACTCGACTCGACTTCACCGAAATGTTAGCCTGTACATAGTATCGAACCCCAGACCTCAGCTCTACGATCTAACCGTACCCACTTTAACAAATACCGTTAAATTAGGGGTGTCACTAATCACTTATAATGCATTAAAACATTCCAGTTTTATGTTTAAAGTATGTTTAAAGTCAAGCACGGATGGTGACCCTGTCTCATACCTCCAGTCTTGGCAAGTTCTTCCGGAACATTGAAATTAGGTAAAACGGGGACAAATGAAGTGCCACGTCAGACTTCCAACTAATTTTACTATCCTGTTCATTTTTCCCACTTTGCCGTGCAAATTCTTGAGTTCTGATGTTTATGTAAAACAATGCACTGTTTGCATTTTTGTTATTGGCATTCTCAAGTTCCTTGTGTATATTTGATGCGATTTGAATTGGAATCCTGCATGTAAGTCACAGATCGTATGGTTATGGAAACGTTTCTAGCTTTTTTAAAGGATAATTATTGAGCCGGTTTGAATAGAATATAGCAAAAATATTGTCAAATTTTGGGTTAAATTATGTAGTTAAGTATGTTATTATTCTTATGAAAGGTTAACAAATCTGTTAAATTAAGAAATATCCTTACATATCATAGGTTTATATTTTTAACATACTGTAACCACTAGCCATTAAAACCAAAGTTTGCTTAGGCTTTAACAAGAAAATAGCAGAAACCTCGAAAAATAATGGGAAGGTGTAGTAAAGAGTATCCCTTTTCATCTGAAACAGCATTAGCATTTAATTGCTTTGTGAAATGGCTGGCAATTGTACAAAACATGGACGCTATTTAATTTTGTTATGCTATAACTCTTACAGACGAGTCTTTTAAGAAACCATTGTATTCTTCAAGTATGTATAACCTATTTAAATAAATAAATAAATATTTAAGGACAATTTTCACACACGGCACGATCTGATCCCATACTAAGCTTTCGCTTGTGTTATGGAAACTAGATGGCTGATAAACATACATATATAATTTTAAATAAATACTTCCATAGATAATTAAAACCCAGACACAGAGCAAACATCTAAACGTCACACAAATATTTCCGGGTGGGAATCGAACCCACGACCTCTGGCTTGGAAGGCAGGTCCACTACCAACCAAGCCAACCGGTATGTATAAGCTGTTTACGAAGAAGAATTTTCTAATAGGCAGAAAATTCCACATAGCTGCGGTTTCTAAGCCGGGATGTACCAAGTCGAATTTTGTGAGAAAAGAAATGGGCTTGTGATGTGTGTGTATATAGACACATTCTAAGCTAGTTTCATACGGTAGTCGAATTTTCTTCATAGCCATACCAAACACATACCAAAGTGAAAAATATTTGCTTTTATGTATTTTTAATATTATAGGTATGACAAAGGTATAATTTATGCCAAAATAGTTTAACAGATTTTAATGAGAAAATTATGTGTAGTTTTTTTGACAAACTTGAAGGGGTCGGGAGATATACTAGGGAAATATTCTGGATTCTGCTTTCTTATATTATAATTAAAGGACAATAGTAGAGCAGAAAATCGTCATTACAGTTAAATTTATAATAAACACTCTATTTATCTAAAATTTGGATTAATACTCTATCATTAACTAAGTGCAAGATTTTGGTAATACATGTTGTAAATTTCGTATATAACATCTAACTGTTAAAAATTTAGAGACATTTCACCAAGTTAGAGATCGAGAGAAAATGTAGAGTCATAATGCTTCGTTTTTGTCTAATAAGATAGAGTTCCTTCTGCTTGGTTCAAAATCATACTAGAGAAAAGCCTTTCGTATAATGATTGTACCGTGATTCTGTATACCGAAAAATAAATGTATTTTAGTCAAACTTTTTCAATAAAAAATAATGAATACTTTTCACATTTATATTAAAACGTTACGTAATTCCAGTATGAAGCCGTTACAAAAAAGGCGGTTACAAAAGAAAGCTTTCAAACAAGATGAATTCACATAACACTAGGTTAATTGCGGATTCAGTTCATAGTTCATTGAAAAATTATATGAGGATGAACTCGCTCCTGAAAGGGAGCTGGAGGGGAGGGGATGGAGCGCGGGGTGGGGGGTGGAACACCGCGACGATTCCGGCAGTGTGTTTCGGACCGCCGACGCGACTACCGATCTACCGATCTACCGATTTTCGGAATTGTGCCGTATACCGTAAACGCTACTGTGTTGTGAACTGTGTGTGTAGATTGAAATGTGAGTGTCCTGTGCTTACTCTGTGGTTATGTGGTTGTTCTGGTGATCGGACATAGGTACGTGGTGAGGATGTGGGCAATCTTAAATGTTAGCTTTTATAGGATAAGAAGTATAACCTATATTTGAGAGGTGGTCACGTCTCAGTTTCGCCGTTTCAGCTCGATCCAATCTGTAGGCTTAAATTTATAATTATCTATTGTCTAGGATGAATCCTGATTATTAGAAATAATTTTGAAAGCAAATAAAGTCGCCCTAAATATTTAATTTGAACAATACATATTATTTATATCAAGAGACAAGAGATCGGTATGTAGAGTAGGTAATAGGTATATCTTGTATGACGTACTTGCAAATAGCACAGTTCATAAGGTCACATCAGTCAAAATAAAGTAATTAAAGCACTAAAACTAATATAGTAAATATTATCAAAATTAATATCAAGCAAGTAATAAATTGATACTACTTGACTTTTAATAAAAACTATGATTATGTGTAAATTTGTTTCTTGCGGATAAAAATAACTATCTTCTAAGAGCTAGGCTTAGCTGATGATTAATAGCAATTGATATTTTAAAACATAGATGACCTTTAAATCTTCGTCTCTATTCTTAAATGCATATGTATCTATTTCTAATATTCTTAAATCTTTCGTTTTTCAAGCGATAGCGAAGCGACGAAGCGACAATCAAGCGATTGTAGAGAAAATTTCAAAAATATATCAATAACCATTCCTAACATAAAGTAATCTCATCTGTTAAACGTCTTAGTGCCCGGAGGTAGAGCCTAGAGCTTACATTTTAGTTCTTGATATTTATGCCCCCAATATCGAATAATTGATTCATCAAATTGATAACAGTTATTGGACGTAGTTTTTAACATCGCTGATCGTTTTATCGTGACTCCGGGCAATAAAGGAGATTAATTACATTAATTGCACATTCATAAACCGTGATCACGTTGTTTTATCGAAATATTGAACAAGGATTTGCAATGGCGCCGCTCGTGGCTGACACGGAGAGATCCCTCGTGGGAATAGAAATCATTTGTTTATCCGATACAGTCTTTTAATTATCTTTCATTCGATACAGCCCTGAGTAATTTTAGTAGCAATGTTAATGAGACGTTTTGGGTAAATAATTACCGGCCTGTTTCCCTTTGAGTCAGTTTCGTTATTCATTAATATATTTCGCATGTAAATAACAGATTGTGTATTCATTTTGCGCGTTCAATATTGAAATAATAATTATAACAACTTTTAATATGGATATTAATATGTTTGACGACATTAAATTGATAAGCTTTTTTCCTTATTATTTGATGTTGACGAGATTTATATGAAGTTTCAAATATGAATAAACAAATAATTTAAATAGCTTAGAATTATTAATTATGTCTAAATATTGCTACATCTAGGATATATCCATACACCGTGTAAGGAAGTCAAGGGACACTTAAAGAATCTGCTTCTATAAAAAGGGAGGGGAGAGCACTTAAGCTGAGCCGTGCCTTACGATTCACGCCCGACTGACAAGTATAAGGACAATAGAAAAGAAGCCTTGTTAAGGCTGGTCAGCCTTAACAAGGCTTCTTTTCTATTCAATACAGCATCGTGTTCTTCAAATTTCTTTTAAAGTAGAGAAACGATGAATAAGTATAATTTTTTTAGTGAAAATGAATAATGACCCTTTTATTGTATAGACTCTACTAGACTTTGCATTGTTCATCTTATATCTATATATCTATGTATATCTCATACTTTTACTGTGTATTTCTTATTGTTATACGTATAAGATTTGAAAACATATAAACTTTAAAACTAACAACAATTTATTTATTTATTTACTACAGTCGAAATACCCTAATAATTAGGAGTGCAATAAAAGGCTCTTTTTGTGAATTGGTGCTCATCCAATTACGATGAAAATAAAAGCAGGACACATGGGATAGCTCGGCTCAGTAGACTGAGGTAAATTCAGTCGGGCATGATAATTCAGTGCGCAGTTTTAAGCGGTTTTATACGTTTAATGTTGCTAATAATAGGCAATTGTTTTGTCCAATAAATATATACTTAGCATTATTTTTCAACGTGAAAAGGAAAATATCTGTAAATTAGATTTGTAAGTATAAAACTTGGATACACTATGGTGCATGTAAAAACTAATAATTGTGCATAATAACTCTGTTCATTAATCTAAATACAATATACGTATAAGATCATGATATCTTTTTTATATATGTATCATCCTCAATAGAAACAAATAAAAGAGATAGAATACAATTTATGTTACCAATAAAATATTATCTATACTTAATATTATAAAGCTGAAGAGTTTGTTTGTTTGTTTGAACGCGCTAATCTCGGGAACTACTGGTCCGATTGGAAAAATTCTTTCAGTGTTAGATAGCTCATTTATCGAGGAAGGCTATAAGGCTATATATCATCCCGCTACGACTAACAGGAGTGGAGCCACGGGGGTGAAACCACGCGGAGCAGCTAGTTGTCATATATTTTGAAGAAGAAAGAGGGAAAAAGCTATCTTTTATAATAAAAATCTTATAAATATTGACTTAAACAAAATATAATGTAATGGAAAAATTGGGTCCACAACGAAGCATCCATACTAAGAGAAACCTTATTACATCTGACTAATTTGGGACTGTTTGAACATCACATAAATTATGTCAACGAATAAAAAAGCTATGGAGATTTATCACTAATTAATTTTTATAGCGGCAATTTGTATAAGGGACAAACAGGAAAATCGTTCATTAAATTAGATATGATGGTGTATTTTGAACATTAAATAAATAAATAAGCTTTATTAATCCATAACATACAGTTACAGTTTAGTTAGTTGATTACAGCTTTGGTTTCAGTTTAAGTACACTATTAGAGAAAAAAAATAGATTAAGTAGATTAGTTAAGTTATAGACCCCATACGGGTGAAAAAAAGCCTATTTTGAACATTACAAGTGAAATATAAACTTATTAGATTGTATATTCTTCTATAATTCAACTTATTGGTGATGGTTACATCTAGATAAATGATAAAATTTTGAGTTTCTGATTATAACATGAGCTATTTTCTCGTGAAAGTCTTAAAATAGATTCAGTTATTTGTGATATTGATTATATGAAATAGTCAAACAGGTAATTTAAATAAAAATCAATATATATTATTTATTCGTACATTCATTGCTTTAAAGCTATCAACATCAATATTTAGTATGAAACTATCGAAGACAATTCATTGCATACGTAGGTAATAAAAAGGCATATGAATTGTGAACCTCCTTTATGGAAAGTCGGTTGAAAATGGGATTTTAATGGATGGGAATGTGGGATAGAATGATAATGGATTAAGGAAGTGAGTCTTCGGCCTTCAATTGTCGTTCTTAATCATTTATATCTATACTTATATTATTTAAAGAGGAAAGATTTTTCATGTTTGTCCGTACCGAATAAGTTTTGAAATACTGCACTGATATTTAACCGACAAAAAAGGAAGAGGTTGTTCAATTTAATGTGTTTTTATTGAGTAGTATAAAAGTCAAAGCTGAATAATATGGGCTACATTTTTTTCAGAAACCTAGGCAGAGCCGGGGCGTGGCAATTGTTATAATATATTATATTAGTAGAACTTTTAATTGTTACTTAATATTTCTTCAGTAACATACGTTCGTATGCTGATAATAATCACTCCTGAATAATAATAATTAGCATATTTTATGCTGATTTATGCATACTTCAGCTTTTTGTGTGGTTTCGTCATGAAAATAAATATAAATTATATTGTTATGGTTGTAATTTACGTGTAATTTCTGCAATTGCAAATTATAAGGTACTTAATTAAATGCAATGGACTGCAATTAAAACACTTTGAATTGTATAATCTTCACATAAACTTACATGCATTTTATAAGGTTTAAAACAATCAAAGTAAAATATCTTAAAGTATTTGTCGTTCCACCTACAACGCAACAATTATTATTGACTAGATTTCCGCCCGCGGCTTCGCCCGCGTTTGCAAAGGAAAACCCGCATAGTTCCCGTTCCCGTGGGATTTCCGGGATAAAAACTATCCTATGTGTTAATCCAAGTTACCCTCTATATGTGTGCTGAATTTCATTGTAATCGGTTCAGTAGTTTTTACGTGAAAGAGTAACAAACATCCATCCATACATCCATACATCCTTACAAACTTTCGCCTTTATAATATATATTAGAAATATTAGAAATTAGAAATATTAGAATATTAGATTAAGATTAAGATTAAGATAATAATTGTTTGTGATTATTTATCTTGATTTGTTGTGTTAATGTTTGAACTATATTATTGTAATCTTACGATTCATCTCCACGACACCTTGAATTTAATTATTTACATAAATACATAATACGCATTTGTAATATATTTTAATCAGCAGAGTGGCTCATTCATATTCGCTCTTTCTTACCACGAATATATAATCAGCTGAAACGGTTGCTATGGTAAAATTGTCTAGCGATATTTTTTATACTAACACTCTTTATAATTTGAAAAATTCTCTTTATTTCTTTTGATTGAAAAGAAAAATCCTCATGTCTAAACCTATTGGTCTAGACGGACTTTAGGCATCAAAGGTTCATTAATTGTAATTCTTTCAATCAATGTTATAACACTTTAATCAATTTCCAAAAAGAAGCCTTTATTTTATTATATATCTCCAGTAATTGCAGGACAATTTTTCATACACATTCCCACTAAGAAGGATATATTTCGCACTCAGAATCACGTTTTCCAATAATTGCGTAAATTGTATAATTTCACAAATTGAATGGAAGTGTAACAATACGAGCAATATTTTAAAACGTGACGAAGATTACTCGGATCACTGTCAAGTAATCTACAAAAATAAATTGAAATGGTTCGCTGAGATAAGTGGTCTCGTTTCGGCTCGTCATCCGCTGCTGCTGTGGGCGCATTCATCGTGAGGATACGGTTCAATTAATTCATTATTATGGCACGTCACACCGCGCGGCGGAAACGCAACGGCGCGTAACGTATAACTTTATGTAAATGGGACACGAAAAGTCTGTGTGGTTTTAATTTTAGTGGACTAAGGGCAAGAATGGCAGCTGGTTTCATAATAATATACTCACTACTTTAACTTACTGTTGGAATACTGTAAAAGTATTCGGGTATTAGTAGTTTAGTTATAGATTGATGATTATACATTGTTAAATTATTTTATCTATATTCGGCGTTTAAAATGTTATGATATCTACTAAATTATAAAATCGGTATTAGAGGATGTTTATATTTAATGTTTGAATGCAAATATATTAATTCAATTGCAAAGCTTTACCACAAACAAACAATCCAGTCGTTCCAGTATTCCATCGAATCTAAATGTTTACAAATATCTCGATCAATCTGAAGACAAGAGTATGTTTTGCAGATTGTGGTCTGTGTTTGGATAATATTAAGCGCTTCTATTGTCCAGTGATGTCCACGAGAAATGATTCAACTCTTCAGCATTAAAAAAACGTTAACAAAACTGATGTGAAATGTATTCATAACACCCTTAATATAGAAAGCTATAGCACACTTTGACTGAATACTTTGCAAACAATTCAAATAAAAAACAAATCAGACACGATGTTATATGAAATACTTGATACGGCTTTACAAAACCGCCTTTAATTATGGCTCGCGCGTTAAGTACTAGATAAGTTGGACAATTGTACAGTTACGGTACAACTCCCCAAACACCGCACGAAACTCACTCATGCGTCAACGCCTTTTGTCTGCTGATACCTTACAATCCTATGATTTCGTGCAAACCCTCTACTTGTAATGAGAGATTTATTTTGTATTAACTTGGAGGTCGTTTGGAGGTAACTTTGTTTACGAAATGTCTCAGGTAATCGTTAGGTCTGGACGATTATAATTAATTAGCAAGCTTTTCTCGGCGAATTCAATAATTGAATTGGAATGTTTTATGCTGATGTTTATTTTAATTTTGGAGTAAATTGCGGGTTACAAATGATAATGGCCTGTGTCCATTTGTAGTGTTCAAGCAAATAATGTTGATTATATTTGACCCACTTATTTATATACGAAGAAATGTTTATACAAATCATTCTTGTTGTTGTTGTATACAAGAGAAAATATACCCATAGTAAACTAAGTTGAATTACCTGAATATACGCAAATATAGAAAAACGCATTCAACAAAAACAATTATTACTTTAGTACTACATATTATAAAAAAGAAGAAGACATAGACATAAATATTAATTAAAAACTGTATTCAATACTGCCTTTAGGATGTGTAATTTTAAAATTTACTTTCTTTTCAAACCATTACCTTACTTTTTAATTCAATATAACTTCAAAGCCGTGCATTGATTAAATTATGAATATATAAACTTTCCCATTTAAAACATAACCAAACCAAAACAAGTAGAGGAAAAATCCATTTAGAAATGTTACAAGTTGGTGCTTAATCACGTTAAAACTTTACCATCTCCTCGGGAAGTATTAAGTTATTATACCGATTTCAAGTAAGGATTTAAAATTTAGCGCTGGCGTTTAATGCTGAAATGAGTTATTATTAAATCATAAAGCTTTAAACTTAGACGTCTCATTGGAAAGCAAATATTTGTATTACAATTGTAATACAAATTCACATCCAATTGGATGTTATTGTAAATTAATGTAACTCGTGAAGCGATAGTACTTTGTTACTTGAGTGAATAGTAAAAATAGTTTAAAATAGTATTTAAAATATGGATAGTGTTTTGGCTAAATCTTCCTTTTATAATACGATTACTTGGGTGATCAATGAACATTATATATAATTATATTGTGACCGGAATATAACATAAGCTATAAAATACAATATTTTTTCCGTGAATATAGGTTGTATCATAAAGAGAACGTGGGCAACGGGCAGAGTAGCGGGAAAAAGCTAGTGAGTGTAAATATAAATACTTAAAGTGTACCTTTCTATATAGTTCTCATAAAAACACTCCAAGTCATAACATAATTGATTCTCAACCTAATTTCTATTTGTAGGTGATCGAACCAATAATGTCGTAGACGTAGCGTAGGCGGTTCGTAGAGCGTGTAGACGCTCTACGAAGGTAGCCATCTCTACGTTGCTAATGTAGATTTCATTATTAAAAATAATATTTTCGTAGCATTTTTAAGATTTCCTTTTTGATATTTAATGAAATGTCTATGGATATTAAAATATTTGGTAGCTGAAAGTTTAGTTTATTCATATTACACAATATTAACAATATTCTACTATATGTATTGAAATAGAGGATAACATGTAAAAATCAACTTCTGTATGCATGTTTGTCGATTTATAGGGAAGTGCATATTTGGTTTTATATTTAACTCATTTTAAGGTTTTATTCCAAAATTCGACGAATAATGATGACTTATGTAACAGGCAACAGCAACCCCGTAAATTCAACCCATCCATCGGGAGATTAACTTAACTATGAACTTAACCGTAATGCTTGCAGTAAATGGCATTTTACGACATCGACTTCTTTATGGCTTACCTCTTTATTGAGTCACACAAGCCCCTCGTTAAAATATTAATGGCGGGCTGCACTTAGCCAGCCAGAGGAAAAAATACTTGGCCGTTATGTGTTCGCATATAGGTTCGCATTATTTTTGATTCTTAATGGTTTACACGTGAATAATTTTGTGTACCGAAATAAAATGATAACTGGATATAGAAATTATCTTTAACCTCTCAACCACCGAGAGGCCAGATCCGACCGCGACACAATAGATTTTCTATTGTGTCTGTGATTCCGGGGACTGATGGATTAACATGCTCTTTTTTTTAACATTTCTGATTTTGCAATCATATTAGAGCATATTATTTCAAATCAGAACTAACTTAGAACTTAATAAGCTCTATTTGTATATCACTACATATTATAAAAAAAATTACTTTATCTGTCCCTATGTTCCTTTGTATGCTTTAAATCTTTAAAACTACGCAACAGATTTTGATGTGTTTTTTAGGAAGGTTTAAGTACCTATATAATTTATTAGGTTTTAGTCAAAGCGGACGAAGCCGCTGCGGTAAGCTAGTCTATCTTTAAATCACAAACTCTAACTTATAAGAGATTTTTATAATTTTTGCATTTAATTATATTAATATCATTTTGTCGTTGGATCCGCGATCTGATAAAGCTTTATATACAAGGAAATAGTGATCGCTCTGGTTAAGATGTTCGCGAAACTTTTGATAGATGGCGCAGTGTTCCTTTGGATACTTAAAAAGAAAGTATAAACTCGATAGCTTTGGTAAGTTCGTTAGAGGCGTAGTTTGAATCTTGTTTTATGATATTTCTTTCTTAGCTTTTAAAATGTTTAAAATTCATACTAATAATAAATATGAAAAAGCCTCTATATAAAATACTAGATATGCCGCGCTACACGCGCTACATATGCCGCATACTAGAGCTGCAGCGGGGAAAATCTAGTGATGTATAATCTATATTATTGTAAACTTTCATCCAAATCCGTCCACTACTTTTTCATGAAAGTGTAACAAACCTACATACATCCATCCTCACATACAGGGTGGACCAAAAGTCCGTTTAAATTTTAATCGGTAGCTGCAACAAGCAGCGACAACGGGTTGGGGCGGGAGGGGTACGTAGTGCTAGAGCGGTCTATGGGAATTCAGTACCATAGAGTCGTTCAGCGACAAGCAACGAGCATTCTGTGTGCGCGAGCACAACCGCAACAGCGATTCTTTCACGCTAGCGCAACGAAAATTTTGCGTTCATTACAACATACGGCGTAAAAATGAAGCTCCGTCAGTTCAATTGATTAGGAAATGGGTACAAAAGTTAGAGGAGACAGGTTCAAGAATGAATCAACCAAGATCCGGCCGACCTAGAACATCAAGAGACCCCGAAAACGTAGAGCGTCTAAGAGCGTCTTTTCGTGAAAATGCTGTTACAGAGAATACAGAGCGGTATATTGCCATGGTACAGGACTTTTTTACACCAGCGCTACAGGAATTCGATGGTTTTAATCAACGAACGTGGTTTCAGCAAGACGGGGCCACATGCCACACTTTAAATGACTCGCTGTTCGTGAAATTTTTGGACAAAAGGTGATCTCTAAAATATGTGACATTAACTGGCCGCCTCGTAGTCCGGACCTAGCCCAAAGGATTTCTTTCTATGGGGATACCTTAAAATTAAAGTTTTCAACAGTAATCCGGTGTCTCTTGATGAATTAAAAGTCAATATTCGAATGGAAATGAGAATTAACATTTCACGAAACACTTGTGAGGCCATCATTGAAAATTTTCGCTCCAGATTGCAGCAGTGTAAAATAGTGAAGGATCACATACGGACGATGTGATTTAAAAAAAATAAAATCCCTATTTATGTATTTTTTAAATAAATAAACAGATTTCATCTTACTTAAATAGTTTCTTCTAAATCATCGTTTGAAATGTAAACGGACTTTTGGTCCACCCTGTACTTTCGCATTTATTTGAGTAGGATGGACTATCGTGTCAAATAGAGATATTTATATCAAGCATTCATTTTAGATGATTTACTTTGAATTACAATATAAGAATAACATCCAAACAACTTATTTACTCACTACTATAGGTACACATATCGTCGAGACACTTAAGATAAAGTAACCAAAGTAGGATGGATACGATAACACGCTCGTGGCCTTCAGATTTGTTGGCACACTACAGGGCTGCCCATCATTTGGTAACAACTTAGAAATAAATTCCTTTTCATATGAATTAAATGTTATTGTATTGTACCTGAGTAAATACATTTTTATGAGCTTCTAATTATGAATATGTTTTCTGTTTGTAGATGATTGTAATTACACATTGACAATATTTATTTTTAATCTATTTCTATTAATCGTAGATTAATTGAACTTCATTTAATCAAATTTTACAAACAAACATTGTTTTGATTATATTGCACGCCTCATAAGCGAAGCGTTGAGGTGGGTACTACTGTCACTTCGCGCAAAACATCTGATTTTTCAAACTTAAAATGTCTTTATGTATCATACATTGCACTTGTATAACCTATATTAAGAAGAGCTGGAACGTCAACACATTTACACATTGCACATGTTAGGCCGGGAGATACTGACACAAAATTTCGGGTCATTTGTAACAGGATGGCGGTCTAGAGGGGTCTTAGTACGCAATGACAAAAAGAAAAATGATGGTCAGAACGCTGGTACCGGTGGACTAGTCGCGTGGGCGTTAGTCACACTCGTCGGATAAATAGCGAAAGTCCAACGATTTGTAACACAAAAATTTTAGAATTTACCGATAGCCCTTAAAAAAGATGTAGGCGGTCGCGGTAGTGTCATGCCATACTTTTACGATGTGTCTTACAAAGTTACAGTCCACCTTACCGACGTGAATGCGTTAATTTAAAAAAACAATTCAACCATTTGTACCGGGCTAACTTTTGCACAGTTAACCATCGTCGTGCAGCCATTTACTAAAATCGTCATGCCATACTTTTCGGACGATTCCAAATAGTCGCCATACCGCGGAAAATCTGCAAATTTTTGATTTTTTTTTTCTCGCCAAACGATGTGTACCTACCACCCTACATTTTTTTTCAACAACTCCTGAATGATTATAAATAGAAGTGTGATAATGCCATACCTGTGGGAGGTGACGAATGTGTATAAGATTTTTTTCTTATTGTAAGATTTTATTCGTTGTTACACCGGAAAAGTATGGCAAGACACTACCGCCTACATCTTTTTTATGGGCTATCGGTAAATTCTAAAATTTTTGGGTTACAAATCGTTTGACTTTCGCTATTTATCCGACGAGTTCGACTAACGCCCACGCGACTAGTCCGCCGGTACCAGCGTTCTGACCATCATTTTTCTTTTTGTCATTGCGTCACCCCTGTAGAACCGCCATTCTGTTACAAATGACCCGAAATTTTGTGTCAGTATCTCCCGGCCTATGTGTAGCTTTTATTTTGCAATTGTTTATAAATACAGGGTGATGTAATTGGTGTAGTACGAATATCTAAAAATCTATGAAGAATTTTGTGATACAGTAAACGGAAGAATTATAGACTATTTTACAGTATTTAATAAAATCATTTAATTTTTTGTTCATTTTCATTAGAAATGTCAATTTTACTCACCAATGTGGAAATTTGGATGATAAGGATCTTGTTAGAAAAATATGGAATAACATATGGAATAACTACAAATATAATATTTCTTAGATATCTTTACTCGACCAAAGTCAGGACAAGACTGCTCCGCAACTGCAGAAGACGTCCGTTATTTAAATCATTATCAAAACAACCATCCGTGTGTTGGGAGTGAGCGTACACGTGTTATTTGTATTGTTTTTATGACCTGAAATTTAATTATTATTTGATAATTACTTTTATCCAATTGATTATTATTAGAATAAATAATTAAGTTCATCAATTAATTTCCTTTTAAATTATAATTTTACAGGTAAATTATGAGAGCTTTCATAATTATATTTGCATATATTTATCTACAACGCACCATTTAACATTCAAGTCTAAAATGAAACTAGAGTCGCATTTATTTTTTAACATACTGTAAGTAAAATTGCATAAGTGTGAGTACTGTGAACATGCCAGCTTTCCTTAATTGACCGATAAGATAATACATACACACACATATTAAGAAAAAACACTATTTTTAACGTTCATGATATTTTTGATGTCATTTTTGTTATTTAAACTAGTTAAAAAACAGTTTAAAAAAGTTCTGTCTTGGACGTCCCTGTGTCTGTATGTGCGGATCCTTTTTCTTGTTAACACGATAGCGACCGAAATACTTTACTAATCGAGTCTTTTTTTTTCTCTTACGCTTGAGTATGCTCAGGAATAGAACCCTTTCATTTTTCAGGGTCTGATTCGATGTGGTTTAATTGTTATTAAATAAACAAAAATAATAATTAATAAATATTCATTAAAAAAAAATTATGAGGCGTGCACTTTTGGATTTTCCAAATTATTTTTAAATTATAATCGTTATTCCGAAATTCAAAACGACTGATTCGGTATTTTTGTTCTGCTACAAACAAAGCCTGAAGTCCACTACATAAATTTAAACTAAAATGCATAAAGAGTAGAATTTGAAACAGGAATCCGTTTCGCGTACACAAAAGCTGACCTACTTAACCGCAAAGTGAGGAACAAAATAAAGAAAACAAAAATTGTTTACCTTGTACCCTAAGGGAAGCTTCACTTATTAATAAATTGGAAGAAACAGCGAGAAAATAAATTCAAACGTCTAAGGTAATAAAAGCCCTGAGATCCCTAGTGGAGCTTGGAGCTGTATTTTGCATTACACTCGATCTTTCATAATATTTAATTAAGTTTGTTTATGTCTTATATTTCCTCATTATCATAAAGTGATATAATATGGTAATTCATCTTTTTCAGTCCAAGTTTTTCAAAAAATAATAATTCACTTATCCTTGCACTCCTAGAGATTAGAACTAACGTAAAAACTTGTTACAATTTGTAATATTACACACTTGGAATAACACAAGAACAGCGGAGCATCAGACCGCTTACTTTTAAAGCCACGACGAGGGTAGATACTCCATAAAATTCCCATTCAAAAGCACATAAGGAAAATGAAACACTCGAGATTTGACACAGGAAAATCCTCCACCAAATCGAAATCACGCTTGCATTACTAACACTATGGGGCTATAAATCGTCCCGTGGACAGTTCCCCTCTCACCCCGCCCCGCACCCCGCCCCGCCCTCGCCCTCTCCCCCCGCTGTCCTCACGTTTTTGATTTAAGTTTCCCCGAGAGCCAGCTTATTGCGCTGATCAGTGTTGTGGAGAATAATATACTGGTGTGATTTTTGTTAAGAGATGGTCAAGTGGTCAAAATCTACCGCTATGAAATGTTTGACAAATCTTCATCTTAGATAATATGAAATGAATTGCAATCCATTGTCGTGTTGCTAAATACGTACCAAGAGATGATCTACTGTATTAAGATATGCTAGTTTCATTTACATATAGTTTGTAGCGCTAGTACTAACAGTAAACTTCTGTAAACGTTGTCATTTCGTGAAAGCAGTTTCTATAAAGCCTTCTTCTTCTAAAAGCAATACATATATTTATATATATATTAATTTAAATTTGTTTTATAAGTTAAAGTGTATGAATTTAACATGTACCTGAAAGTAAATTATAAATATCAGGATTCCGTGTCCAAAATTGCCAAGTTTATATTTGGAAAATTATAAGATATAAAACGTCTATAGACTGATTGCATTTCCCTGATTTTCAATAACGTGAAACGAATGTAAAAGAATTATAATTCAACGAGAAACAGACCGGAGATATCATTTTAAACAATCCGCTCCCAACGCCTATCAAATTTAATAAAAAACCGGCATAATGTCATAAGGAAATACTCACTTCGAGATTTTAAAATGGCCGAGTGGGGGTGTTTAGCGCAATGGTTCCGTAGTATATTTTTATTATCAGCTGCTTAGAACTTGCAGTTTACAGTAAAATAAACTTAGGTAAAAAACATATATTTAAACTCTTTTAAACAACCGTTTGACAATGGTTATGATTTTAGTGGTCGTATAAATTTGATTGTATTTATCATACAAGATATCTTATATATAAAAAAAAATCGCAAAATGTGTTGGTAAGCGCATAACTCGAGAACGGCTGAACCGATTTCGATAATTCTTTTTTTATTATATTCCTTGAAGTACGAGGATGGTTTTTATGTAGAGAAAACGTAAATATGTACCACGGGCGAAGCCGGGGCGGACCGCTAGTTTTTTATAAAAGTAAAGAAGAATTTAGTATCGAATTAAGATAATTAAAACTGTCGAAGAATTTAACTGGTTGTACAAAGAATTATTACTGTGATTTTAAAATCGGAAAGTAACAAACGATCGCAAACATTTCACCTCCCAGCACGGAATGCAAAAATGGCCCTTCCTGTAAACGAATCTCACGTAAAACTCGAATAAAATATGACATTGAATTGGTCGGATTAAAAACGTAATCGCAGGCAGGAAATTAAATTTTCGTCTATTGTTTCTGTGACGTAATTCATTCGGGTGCGATTTTTGAGGCGATTGGCTTATTGAATGAAATTACATTGGATTATTGACGTAAATTATTTTAATCGGCTGAGGAATGTTGAAAGAAATGGATCGCAATTTTATGTCACGGTTATTGGAATAATAATAGTGCACTTGGGTCAGTTCCCACATCAACTATTTATATTCGGAGCATGGACGTATAAAAAAAGACGGACGGTATATCGCCTAAACATTGAGTGAAGCCTAGTAATGGCGGCGAAACATCCATGTGTGTGTGCCATGTTGCCATGGCAACAGCTGTCCTGTTGACAATGGCGGCTGTATTTTTTTCTATAAATTTTGCCGTAATAATTTTGGCATTAAAACATAAAAGAAATAACTTGCTTCCCTGTGGAATGTAATCCCTCGTGTTTTGTTATTTAAAATTGTACTGTTGTGACACCATTTAACCACGCAAGACGGCACTTTAAATATTTTTTTGAAACAGTGACGCAGTTAATCAGTCGGTAGTTCACGACGTAATGGCGGCCGACTAGCTTACTATGGTGAGAGTGTGTGCGTGTTTATTGTCTTTACACGATCGCTAGCTTACTATGGTGGCTTCACGTTGTTTGTTCGTAATACGGCGTCCGTCTTTTTTTATACGTCCATGATTCGGAGTTACATTGTTAAATAAGCTATTATTAATTATTTGTAAAGACTAATAGTTATATCTTTACTATTGCTAGTCCTTAAAGAAGTTCACTAAAATAAAAGAGATCACCTAAAACTATTTTTATACAACACTTGTGAGAAGTTTTGTAAGTATAAAAGAGAGTTAAACAATACATACTATAAAGATATGATGAAATGAATCGAATCTTTCAGTAAATCTGTATTATACCTGAATATACCATATTAATATTCTTTTGGGCCGAGCCGAGATCATTGATAAGCTTATGTTAACAATGTACACACAAGTTAACTTCATTATCAAACCGAAATACAGTTTCTAGGTTGGCTAATGAAAAGCCTCTGGACGTGTACCGTTTGACCGGTCACGCGTCACAATCGAGTCCTCGAAAGCCTACATTGGTTACTATATGTTGAACGGTTCCTGATTGTTAGCTTATCTTGGTATATGTGTCTAATATTTAGAGCTACATATTTGAACAGATTGTTATTATCCGTATTTACATTAAGAAATGTATAATATCTCATTTGGTTTATAATATCTCAGCCTTATGTCATATAGTCTATATAGTAAATGATATATTACACAGATGAAGCTCTGGTGCCAAATTTAAAATATAAACTTTTAATATCAGGTTACAGCGAGTAGATTATAATAATATCGACTACGTTGATTAATTAACGCATGTATAAATAGCCGGTAGTGTTACGATGGCCTGCGTCTGTTAATTGACCGGGTAATCCGGTTATGTACTCTTGTAGTATGTTGTGCGATGGAATATCACGCTTCATTATATTGTTTCGATCTTTTGGTGAATTTTGTAATGTATGTTTATGCAGTATTTGTTCTATTACGTGGAAGGTAGAGTTCGAGTATTAATGTGAAGATTCTCGTGCGCTTTTAGAGAGGTACTATGGTACCACGTATCCTAATTCGTATACATAACCTAAACATATTATACCTTATATGTATCGAATATTTCGTTTTAACTACAACGGAATATAAATGAGAGTTGTTAGAATGAGAATTTTGAAAAACAAAGCAGTAAGGCAAAATTGAAAATGCACAAAAATATCTTTCAAAATATGTACATTAAACAGAGGTGTTGCTGTAGTATGAAATAGTAAATTTAAAAACTTGTGCCAAAAGTTTAATGGACTCCCACTTGCACTTGGACAAGTAAAGTTCTCAACCTTCTTCAACTTGGAAACACAATTTTTCGCATTATTGTTCAATTAACTGAAAAAGTTGTGTAACAGAACTAGAAAGTTACTAAAATATAAGCAAAAGTTCGTGAAAATTAATTCACTTTCAAAGTTGTCTCAGAAATTATGTTACTTATATTTATTAAATTATTTAGGGCTCTATTGCTGTCAGATTTTTCAATTCAGTTTATTATTTTTGTACAGGTGCTTAATTATATCTATTATAATAGTCTACCAAAAATTGTCCACGACATAGTACTTTTCTGTAAGTATATGCTAAGATTATGGAACCATGAACAGAAAATGAATTCAGACAGCATATTTTTTAATCCTCTAAAATTTATATCTCATCACATAAACAGCACAGCAAACTCGAAACATACTTAGCCCTTGAGTATCGCCAAAAAGTATTAACCTCGACTCAATATTTTACTTAACATTACGTAATTTATCGAACAAATTGCAAAGCGGATATGCCTAAATACATTAGTATATCGAGGTGAGTCTGTCCGTGCGCGCTAATCAGCAGTTCGTCTGTCATTCAATGAGGGTTTACTGCCATTATTTGGTTCCCAGTTGCGATTCAATGGACATGCTATACCAGTGCTTAGCGATTGAATTTGATGCAATTTTGTATTTAAAATGGTTGATAGGTTAGATAAAATGTCCAACTTGTTGATTATCGTTTTTTCTATGTCTATTGTAATAATAATATACGCGCAGCAGCACTTGTTTGCTATGTTTTTTGTGACGATGGTTTTATTCAGAATTTCAAATGAGAATTCAACTAATAGAGTTCAAAATGACCATCTCAAATGTAAATAGTGTGAAGAACTTTAGTGCTTAATTGTGTAGAAAGTTATAATGCGTACAAAATTGCAAACATGATTATTAAAAGTTAAATGGAAAACATACAGATAATCATTGTCCAGTACTACCGAGTTTTTTCAGAGCACGCAATGTTCCCTAGCAGAGTGTAAACCGCATCCTTCAATACAAACCCTCTGAAGAAGTCTGTTGTAGCCACAGGCTCTACAATTGCTTCACGTGGTTTCCTTTCAAGTACTTGCCACTCCATCGGTATTCTTTGAAGAGTTCAAAACTGATTGTTTGTAGTTAATACGTTTGATAGAAATTGTTAAAAAGCTGCACTTTTCCGTCAACACGTTTACGGTAAAAGAAACTTTTATAATTCTGACTCACATATAGGTTATTTTTTATATTCTATCGACATTAAACACAACGGAAGATGCGAATTTTTAGTTACAATAGAAAATCTATTTTTCTTGTATTTTATGATATCTCTGTTTTATGACAACAAGATTCAATACCCATAATAAGTAATTGTACTTGGTAAATCTATGAATAAAACATCGATATAATAATATCAAACATTTACAAATGTTAAATAAATACTAACAAAACTCCCGTTTCAATTACTCAAAGCATTTGTATGGCAATAAAATATGAAAGCTTGTGAAATCGTCGGCAGTAGGTAGTAGGTACGGAGCGACTAGCGGCGCTCAAAGGGAATCCTTGGCACTTTGCTTGCCAACGCTTTCGCGGGACTAGTACCTACAGTCGCTGGCGTCTCGTGACGAATATGTTTAGTGTGGAAGAAATGTGTAATGGGATTCATGATTTAAAATATGAGGAAGTATGCGAGTTATAGCAGGAATTATTTAACAAACATATTAAACTGATGCGTTGTTAATTTGCTAAATGAATTAGAGTCTGTTAAAGCTCTTATAATTAATGTTGTCGGACAAATTTGTCATTCAGAACAACAATTTGTGAAATTTACCGTTTTACAAGTTTATCTTATTATTTTTTAGTACTTTGCAAAATCAATCATAATAGTTTAAAATGATCAAAATTCAGTTGAATAATTGGATTATTTTTAATGTGATAATCAGTCTATACTTCTCAGGATTATTATTACATTCCTAACTTCCACCTATCAAGGCTAACTCTAAATCTCAGTCAAAATATTTCAAAATATTACAGAAAATTGTACCAAATGCATAACGAGTTATTTGATCTAGTGTATTCGTCCAGCCCCATTGATACAGGAAGTCGAAACTGGATTCACTATGAACAGATTTGTATACGTATTCAGACTATAATATGGCTTTAATATCAGATATTGGGCTCACTGAATGGGTTGGAAACGTATTAGGAGTAATGATGTATTCAAAACAGACGGTTTATTTGATCTAGATTCTAGATACGTTTTTGGGGCAGTGTCAGTTATAGTGCGGTATGTAGGTTGTGTGAGGTTAGCGGAGGTACTTGTTATACGTATGTGTGTCACTGCACTCTGTATCTTAATCTTAATACTATTATAAAGGCGAAAGTTTGTAAGGATGTATGGATGTATGGATGTATGGATGTATAGATGTATGGATGTTTGTTACTCTTTCACGTAAAAACTACTGAACCGATTACAATGAAATTTAGCACACATATAGAGGGTAACTTGGATTAACACATAGGATAGTTTTTATCCCGGAAATCCCACGGGAACGGGAACTATGCGGGTTTTCCTTTGCAAACGCGGGCGAAGCCGCGGGCGGAAATCTAGTAATTTCATAAAGAACTAAATTTGTTTTAGATGTACAGCAATCTCATAAGTTACAATCAGTCTATTAAAATAAAAGTGGCGTGAAGAAAATGTAGTCATAATGTGTTTATCTTTTGAAAGCATGTTTGTGTACATAATATCGTCTTTAAATTCGTTCTGTTTGTACTGTTATTGGAAAAATTGTTGACATACTTATTTCCATATTTTGAATATTATTATCCACAGAGCATTCTTGAGCTGCCTACTTGTGTATATTAAGTTTCGAATCCGTCAAAAATAAGGAAGCGTTCAAACAGTAAGATCCACAAAGTACATAGGTATTTGGTCTGTAATATCTCCCGTTTGGTTGAATATTCAAGCGACGCGAAAAAAGGGAATTGAGCAAATAGTTCCGCGACACAGTGAGGCGTCTTCTATCGTTGATATTTCTGTAATCCAGCGCCAGCGCCATATTGGAATTCCTTTCAACTCAATGTTATTGATTGCGCCGACAAATTGCGTCGGATGTTTAAATTTTAACTGCCTAGATCTAGAACGATTTGCGGCCTTTATCAGACTGAATATTGACATTTTATTTTAGCTCCAGCGCCGTTTTAAGAGCTTTTATATTATACTTCTAGTTTGTTATTGAGATTTCATTTTTTGTTAGGCTCTAGCGAGTTATGATCATTGTTCGTTTTTATTATTTGTTACGATTCATTTATCATGATTCTTTTGGATATTATTATAATTAAATTTAGACTCGTATACAATAATTCTTTTATTTTATTTGAAATAGTTGCTAATAACGATTATATAAGAACATTTTGGAGAGCTTTTTTGTCTCTTTTAATAAATAAGAATACATTTTATGGTTCTAAACGCTTATGAAATGAAAAAAGAAAAGAGATCAGGAGCGTTTTATTTAATCTGTGCCAATATAAAACTCAGGAACTGTACAAAACGGTGGTTTTTGATATGTAATTGTATTCAGCGTTTCACAAAGGAACAGAGTACCTATATAACATTATATTAGCGACGTTGCGCTCTCTGTGATATTTGAAGGACTGTTAAGAATATTTAATAATCTGTGGCTTGACATTTGGAAAGTGACAGATAATATGAGTCCTTCAATATGCGCACATATGGGGGTTATCTTTATGAGAAAGGTAGGGAAATGGGGTCAAGGTTAGTGTTATAATATGTAGATATAATATAGATGTCTGGGTTGCAATATTTTAATTTAACAAGAAATCAGTTTTGAATTGAGAAGTGTGATATAGAAGCCATTGTTCGCACCCAATTAACGAAAGTGAGAAAATTTGTTTCTAGTTTAACATTTACTGAAGTTTAGATACTGTAAGTAAAAACAAATAATTGGTTAAATAGCTAATCAGGACGATGTGGCATAAAAGCCAGTATTTTTAAAGAATTTTTTCTCATTCAATATATTTCTACTAAACTCTACATTTTCGTCAATATCAGTCGATAGTGACGAGAATGTAGAGTTAAGTAGAAATATATTATTATCATTATTGTTCCACATACAGCAACAAGTATATACCTAAATATTATAAGAAAATCTAAAAAAAATGTTTATTAATACAGACAACAATACATAACCCCAATATTTGAAAGTTAAAATACACGCATTCCCGCACAAATGCTTCGCAATGTTCGCGCCTTTGAAGTGTGGATACTCGCTTTAAATATAATATCCTGTTGTATTTCTGTCTGTCCGCACGTCAGGTTAGCTTAACTTAAGTGCACTTTAAAATAGATCCCTTCGCGAAACTGTACAGCGTTTTCTTAGAAACTTCAGTGGGTTTATGTATAATTGGTGTGATTTGAAGTTAAATGTTAAGTGTGTTATTTTAAGTCTATATATTTTATAAAGTCGTGACTATTTATAGTAAGTCTATATTTATATAAGAAAATCATTAATTATTGTAGCTTTGGCTGAAAGGATTTTAGTTATTTTTAAGCTATTGCATAGTTTCTATGGCGGGCCTTGAGCGCGGGGACCGAATCGAGAAATTCCGTAACGAAAAAACCTCACGCTCCCCACTCCGACGGGCTCGGCAGTCCCCGAGTGCCACACGTCTTTTTATTTGATATTTTCATCTTCAGATGATTGTTACAGTATTTCTATGTTATTGTTACAGTAATTTTTGTGTCTTTTATATTGCTCTCAGAAAAGGGAATGATTACAAAAATTAACGGCTGATATTTTTGCTTTTTAAAGGTATATAAAAAGTCAATCGGCGTATATCATGCAGATATATTGGTCCCTACATACAATAAAGTTCACTACAAATCAGCAATAGTTCAAAATGAGGTAACTTTTACAATAAATATTGAAACAGTACAGTTTCACGTTTAATTTGACATTAAATATAATACAGAGCCACATTCCGCCATTAATTTGCATTTAGTTCGGACCATTGAGCCGTTTATTTACTAAATTTAGGTTTTAACTCATTTAGTAGAGGAACTATTTATTTACTTTTTCGATTCGCAAATATTGTTTCGAAATTAACACTCGCTAACATAATTGTGTAAATATTTGAAAACAATTATCGCAATTAAGTGATAAGTAATAATCTATACTTATAATAAATCTGTAGAGAGGCCAATTCTGTACATGAAATATATTTAAAAAAAAAACTATGAAGGGGTGATAAGGGATCGCTACAGCTGATGCGAAAAATGCAATCAGTAAAATTTTTGTCTGTCTGTCTGTCTGTATATTCGTTATAGAAACAAAAACTACACGACGGATTTTAACGAAATTTGGCACAATTATTCTTCATACTCCTGGGCAGGTTATAGTATACTTTTTATTACGCTACGATCAATATGAGCAGAGCAGTGAAGGGAAATATTGGGAAAACGGCAGAAGTTACCCATTTTTTAAGCTTCCGTCGCGTGTGCAGCCTTAATGGTTAAAGCTACATAGAAATCATGTACGACACAAATGTTTTTAAATTATTATTATTATATAAAAATAGCTTAGCAATTCGGAGCTTTCTGATTATATTTGTCTACTCTTACGTTTACAAAACTCTTACTCATCCCTAATTAAAAAAAGTTAACATTATTTTATTACCTATTCAATAAAAAAAGAATCATGTAAATCGGTGTAGAAACACCAAAGTTATGGTTAGGGAGCCAGGTGCAAATTTGGTTAACTATTTCCTCTCAAGAGATAATTCGTCAGACGCATGAGAGTATAGTATTATAAAGCCTCGTGAACGTCAGCTGGCGCTCGGTTGGGGGGGTGAGCGGTTGTAGCCTCCCACGCACATAGGAAAAAAAATACATTCATTCATTCATTTCCTCTCAGCTAAAAATTTGTCAAATTGTAGCTAACCCAATATCTCAACGAAAAAAAATAGTCAGCTGGTTACAACATGGTGTATTATACGTCAGCTGGTGTCTCGAACATGAAAGTTAAATTTAAAGAAAAATTTTTTCCGTTATTTCCTCTCAAACAAAAATTTACCTGATGATAGCTTATATGTAACTGTGGATAAATATATATGTCAGCTGGCTGTATCTTGGTGGAAAAACCGTCAGCTGATACGGGAGGCTACAACCGCTCTTCCCCCCAACCGAGCTCCAGCTGACGTTCACGAGGCTTCATAATACTATACTTTGATGCATTTTACTAATTACCGCTTGAGAGGAACTTGGTCATAAAATCTGCTGCTGGCTCCCGGACCATTATACATGAAATACGCTATAAGTCATCGCGCGTGAATACAGAATCATGCATGCCATAAGGATTATTTTTGTGTATCAGTTGCCGCGTTCGACGCGCTTCGCGGCGGGAGCTATAAAAAGGCGGCGTTTCGCGTTGTCACGGCATCACGTGTGAACGGCTGAACCGATTTCGATAATTCTTTTTTTATTATATTCCTTGAAGTACGAGGATGGTTCTTATGTAGAGAAAACGTAAATTTGTACCACGGGCGAAGCCGGGGCGGGGCGGACCGCTAGTACTTAATAATTTGTGCTTTTATTTATATGTTTTTTTTTTGTATCTGTACGTCTGTCTGACTATCGTACTTAATATCTAAGTTTAAATTATAAAAAAATAATAAAATATGAGCTAAACAACTTGTTGTTATTTATACCTTTTTATTACATACATTATTCAAAACAATAAAATAAAAAAAATCTTATTTCATTCGAAGTGCACTGTTATAATTTATTCACAATAATACATTGTCTCTAGCCTTGTTAGTGATTCACTGGAGAAAGCAGTTAAAACTGAACATACAAATAAAAACTAACACTCATACAACATCGCACAAAAGTAAAAAAATACATTTGAAAAGCTTTTGTCGTTCGCTTCTTTCCTCTCAGCGGTATTATACTTAGAATAATTTCCATGGTTTATTTTTATAGCAATTTTTTTCAAGTTTTCAATACACATATTTACTGTGGGTGTGGTTTATGCGTTCGTTTGAACGTTAATATAATTTTAAGTTTCTGCAATGCTTTTGTAATAATAAATACTTTTATAATGCTAGCACGTTATTTTTTTTCTGTATGATTTTTTAATTTCTTTATTGTATCTTTAGCTACTGTTAAAATAAATTATTTTATGGTACAAGCAACGGTTAAAAAGTAGATTAATAATTCAAATACACATATGTGTCCACAATGCTCTACCACAAATAGTTCAATCTTTCATGGAATACAAAACCAGAACTAATAATTTTACTACGACAAATTAATTTATTCCCTTTAATTGCAATCAACAAAGCTTATATCCAAATGTAAACAAAATTCTCCAAGAACACTATAGTAAATTAACATAACATGCACCACAAAATAAACTACACGAGCGTACAATCCCATCACCTGCATTTAATCCAAATGTCAGGCTAAGTAAAATAAACCGTTCCGGCGGTATGCGCAATGTATGTGATCCACCTTTAAGCCTGACATATTCTTAAGCCAAACGAAACGCGCGGTATTTTGCTCGAAACCATCCTACATTGCTGCTGTACTACCGACTCTTACCCTAACCTACATTAATGGCAATACAAAGCCGGCGATGTATTTCGAATTACGGAAGTTGTCGCCAAACTGAGCTGATACGTAGAGATAATACGAAACTAAATCGCTCGTCAGTTGGATGCAAATCTGTGGCCCGTAATTGCTTTATAAATAAACGCGAGTGGTAGCGTAGTTAATTGCCACTAATATAACGCGACTTGGCAAAACAAAGCTAGAACAATGTATGAATCATATGACAGTAAAAACTTTCTTTTAGGGATAGGGTCCTCTTGCCTGCGACTGATAATAAATATCTAAAATAGTCCCATAATACACAAGTAGTACTTATACAAATGCAGAATTCGGCTATCGAAGTGAGATAATCTCGAGATATAGATAAAAAACAAAGAAACAATAACATATCACTAGAAATATAAACTCATAAAACATTAACATGAAAAATGAAAATCTCCAAAATGATATACCACCTGTCTGTCAAAAATTAATAATTCAACAGTGTCATAAGAAGGGTGTTGTAAATTTTTTATAGCTTCGTGTTTGAATAGTTGTCCAAACTAAGAGAATAGTCAACTGTGTTCATAAACCCTGATTTACGTACATCGAGATTTATGTATCGTAAATATTTAACACTTGCGAGACAACAAGCTATTTCTGGACGTAAACACATCATTTCCGGCGAGTGCGGTTAAGTGGTTAGTCTCACTAGCGGGTGGAACCTGGTTATTGTACTAGTGATGAGATGGCTTGAATACAGAGGGATTTAATTATTTAAAAAATCATATATTAACCATAACCAATATAAACCGATGATGTTTTAATGACAGCAAAAATATTATATTCTTTGAAGTAAGTAAAATTTTTTGTTTGATTTTATGTTAAAATGACATTTAAATACATTCCATAGCCTCAAAATATTCTTAAAAAAAACAAGCAGGCTCTATGTCACGAAGCTACAGTAATCATGTAAGATGGCCACAGCACTGACTTTCACTCAGCTAATCTATACTATACTAACATTATAAAGCTGAAGAGTTTGTTTGTTTGTTTGAACGCGCTAATCTCAGGAACTACTGGTCCGATTTGATAAATTATTTCGGTGTTAGATAGCCCATTTATCGAGGAAGGCTATATGCTATATATCATTACGCTTAGCAACAGGAGCGGAGCCACGCGGGTGAAACCGCGATGCTCAGCTAGTTAAAAATACACAAAAAACACCATTAAAATCAGTCGCAAGCACTAAACAGCAAGGCAAATACTCAAGAGACCCCAAATTACCATCTGATACCTTTACACGTAGCTAATGCCAGCATTTAGGGCTAATGTTTATCATTTGAGAGGGGCGGAATTTTTTGCTAAATTATTGTACTAATCTTAGGTCATTAGTTCGTCGAGTCACGTACCGCGCCGTCGAATTAAATGTTCTTCAGTCAATTTTTTCATGGAATTCCGTGGAACATGCTGCTAATGAATGTAGAGTTTTTGTATATTAGAATAACATTACAAAAAGAAAACATTGAATTTTATTAATTAATGACACATAATATTACTAACATAACTTACTTACCTAAAAAAATAATTGCATAAATAAGCATTCCTATAATGTCGAAGAACGTATGTTTAATCTTATAATTCGTGATGATTAGCACATTCGATATTATTGATTACAAATATACTTCTATATGTCTAGAAATAATGTTGGATGCATGTAAATTAAAATATCAATTAAAAAATGTTGCTGTTTTTAATAACTTTCGATTATAATTTATAAAACTTAAGTTTTAACAAGCAAAGTAAATATCGATCCGAACCATACATTCAATTAAAAGTTTTAAAACTTTAATACTTAGAAAGTGTTGTACGCTTTTATAATACACTAGCGGTCCGCCCCGGCTTCGCCCGTGGTACATATTTCGCAATAAAAGGTAGCCTATGTTCTTTCTCAGGGTCTAAAGATTATCTGTGCGAAATTTCATCAAAATCGGTCCAGTAGTTTATGCGTGAAAACCACACATACATATACATACATACAAACCTTTCTTTATAATATTAGTATAGTATAGATATATTGTATTTTTAAACTATCTAGCCAAAATCAGCAAAAGTTTTTCTATTGTTTACATAATTATTATAATTAACATTTAGGTAGCATTGTACCGCATCTGATTGTATGTAATTATCTTTTAATATTTAATTACATGTTGGATTATAACTCCATTATTTACAAAATACGAAATATGAACACTTTAGAAGTTTGAAACAATACGAATTTAACGGTATAATTAAATTTAACACGCTTGGACTATAACCAAACACAACAAACTACAACTCCAGTTAAATGGATCATTTGAGTAATAAAACATGATACAAAGTATATATAGATTAGTAGCTTGTATGATATCGAATGAAATATATTAATTTTGATACCAAAAATATACAATAATAATATCAGAAAAAGATACGAGAAGAAAGCATGACTTGAATATAATTTTTTTGCTCGTTTGTAACAATTACTCAAAAACTATACGACTGTTTTAAAAATATTTTCCTATCTGTAAACTGCTCCTCTACTGTGTAACAAAGGTTATATTTAAATTTTATAAATGTAATGTTCGTAGTTCATTCGCATAACGTAGGTATGTGAACAAATCGAAGAAAGCCAGTAGACTCATGTAACCATTCCTATTATAATCGTTGATAAATGTTCTATAAATAAAAGTGTACAAGTCAGTGATTTACAGATCTCGCAGTTGATGTGACGGAAATATTTCGGGTTTTTTGTGCCCCCATTCCGCGGGAGATCAAAAGTACATGATGGGTTACATACGTCACAAGTGTAATGATGCGACTACACCGTTTTGGTACTTTTTATTTATGTTTAGGTTTTATAGATTTCTGTTTCTAGTTGTATTTATTTTTAGTTTACTTTAATATAGTGCTGATGATTGTTTGGTTATCTTGAATTTGATATTAATATAGGGTTGTTTTGTTACTTTCTTTGCATTTCACTAATTTCCATTTAGTATAGCTAAAAAAAAATGAGAGAAAAAATATCTTATGGTAGAGCAACTAGGTATTACGATTTGATTTTATGATACAGTTAATGTCGAAACTCTTACCTAATACTGTCCCCTTATAAAAATACAAGCATAATAATTAGAAGCACAACGAACTTATCACCCTTAAGGCCAGTAAATGAAGTTTTAAAACCTTCCGCAAAGTAGATCCATCCATCATCCGCCGCCACTTGGAAGCGCTGCAGAATATCAATATACTTACGACGTGTCGTGATGCATTGCTTTTTGCACCTATGTTTCTGTAGGTAGATAGATATATGTAATTGTTGAACATATTATCACAGTATTACAATATCTAGGAAATAATATTGTAATACTGTGATATTATTAAAGAAATATCTATGGAGAAAATATTTACATATTTTAGGTAGGTAGATTTTGTTAATGAGACAGTTTTATGTATCCGTTTCAAGGTCAATATCTTATTTTCATTTCATTGATTACAAATAATTATAAATTACAAAGGGTTTGCTTGCAACGATGGTCACCGTGTTACTAAAACCCAATAGAGCATTTTAAATAATAAAAACTCACAGAGTCGGTTTCGCCACTTGTTGATAGAATTTCTAATCGACTATTTTAAATGTTACCATAGCTTTAGGTACATTCATTTTGTCTAATTTTATAAGATAGAGCTAAACAAAACATAATATGTACCTAGGCAATCAGTCATTATATACCTTACACACATTTGCTACATAGTTTCTTTCTATGTCTTAATTATAATGTAGTAGTTAGTTCATCCGAGTGGTGGAGACCTGGTGACCTGTATTACAGGTTTACACCTACCATAGGCACCAGCTTTCCACACCTGTTTAATGTTATTTATATACTGTACATGTAAGTTCTGGAAAGAAAGAAATAAATTATATTATTATTATACACAACTACAACTCTACAAATTATTTATCGGCCAATATTATAAACATTTTATAAAAGAATTCGTCTCCAGGTATCAAAACAATAAGTAACATATACGGAGAGCTACAAGCGTCGATCCGTTCCGAGCCATCAATCGGGACTCGAACCCGCGATTGATTGATGAGCCTCGCTCCTGCTTTTTACTTTTATCTCCAGCACTAGAATTACTCCGGAAATGTGGAACATTTTACCTTTAAGTTCTGGATAAATGGATTTAAAACAAATAAGTTTGCATCGTGTGTGATTTTAGTATGTACATTTTCTATTAAGGAATTTAGTGCTCTTTGAAAAGAATTACAAGTAAATGCTAAAATGAATTAATCTTTATTTTTGAAGTTCTAAGCCCTACCGCGCCCTACATAATCATTGATGTGTGTGTCATGTTTTAGAAAATATTTAAACAATATGTCGTCAATTCATATATTATTAGAACATTTTTGTACGGGAATTTTGACAACTAAAATGACACGAAGAATATTGAATCCGCCAAGTACATTTGACTATAAATACAAATTGTTTACATTACATGAAATTTCACCACAGCTGATCCGTTTGAAATATCACATTAAATGTTCGGTGAATGTTACTATTGTTGGTGCTCAGCTAAAAAGCGAGCTATTGTGAGGACTCAAAGCGGACTCAAACTCAGTTACCGTCAAGTTATGTTACGCTTTTACGTTTTTAAAACCACTTATTCGTTGTGAGCACAAAGCGTTCTTTATTGTCCACTTTCAGAACAAAAGCCGAGATCAGTTCTTTAATTTCCAGATAGTTGGCGTATTTGGAAAACGCTAGTGTAAATGAATGGACGGAACTGGAGCTTTGCGAGATAAGAAGTATTTGTGCTTATTTAAATCAACGCCATCTAGTGCCAAATTAAGAACTACATAACGTAGTTTACGTCACATAACATCAGAGCATACGTCATAATAGGAAAATTTTTAGGGCAATTGGAAATAATTATTTATATTCAAATTGCAATTATGATAAAAAAAATCTATACGATAAATATTTTGAATACTTAAGTGGTTCCCAAGATATTCCCGAATATATTTATAAACTCACTCACCTCGTATAATATTAGCGAATGTTGAAAAACTGGGTTAAGGGTTAACAAATTCGTAAATCTAATGACGCTAGAGGGAGGCTGAAACTTATAATGAACGTTTTAGTTATATTCCCCAGTACCTTATAAATAAGTTTCAAAATTGTATGAAAGTTTTACTATTTAATAAAAACAGGCTTTGCCTCGATACTAATTTAGCTTCAAGGGTCTTCTTTACGTTTGAATAGGTCTTTAGGTATCATAAAAACCCTTGTTCCTTTACAATGTACTTCGTAAGTTTTCTTTCTGTTTTCTTTGGATATTTTCTCAATTGATGAGAATTAGTATTCAACAAGTGCAGACCAAGTGCAAATTCATATTTTATTAAATGCACGTGTAAAAGATTTAGTAACATCTAATGTATATAAAGTCTAATGCAAAATAATAGTGATGCTTTAGAGAAATAAGGAGTTACATAAATAGCCTGCTTAGCACGGCAAATAACCGTTTGGATAACCGTTACGTTCCTGCCGTTGCCGTCGGTACCGATATCTATAAAGTTATATTTTACACACTCCTACATACCAGGTTACGACAGTATTATTGCTGTTGGGATCAACTGGCCGTGACTCGGATCTTTCGATAAATTCTGTTACGGGCCAATTACAGAGCGACCCGATATAAAGTAAACAATTTATTTTCCAGTCAATACTGTCAAGAATTGGTACGTTACCCTTAAATTGGTAAGTTGTTCAGTATTGGCGTTCCGAAGTAACTTTTAGAAAACAGCGTAGCTGCTAAAATTACTAATTAGTTAGTTACGGCCTTACAAATAGGGTTTCATTTTGTTGTATACAAAACTGCTCATTGGACTATAAAGTTCTTATTAAATCCTATAATTGTATCTGCTCTTTTGCAGTGGATCAAAATTGATGAGCAGTTTTAGCAGGATTTATCTGCCCTGTCACCTTGCTAAGCTCCTAATTTCCCAAACATGACGTTCATCACCAAGATCGTACAAGATTGCAGTATTTCGAAACCCATGGCCTTTATATTGAAGCAATCCTTCACAATCTTAACCAACAACCTATAACCCATCTGCTCAATAGACCTTTTTTATCGCCCTAACGAAGGGTTCATAAAATGAAGACATGGACTCTTCGAGTTACGAGGGTAGTTAATTAAGTACAAGATGAACAATAGTGATCCGAGACCCATAAATTGGTCATAAATGTAGCTGATCCGGTAATGCTGTTAAGATTGTATAGCCTTTACAAGTAGGTCCCGTAAACTCTGGATAAACCTTGGATAAACGTATTAACATATCTGCTAGTAGAAGTTACATCTTCAACGTCTTTATTATGATCATTAACCATTAATGGTTCAAGTTTTAGGGCTTGGGATATTTTTTGAGGTACGTTTTTCTTTTCTTCTTCTTTAATTGAACTTTCTTGGTACGTAAACTTGTCAATTCTTAAAACAGAAGATTTCTTTCCATGAAGTAGTAGCACACGAGTATGACGACGTAGATGAAGTGGGAAGCTTAGATTGCTCGATTTACATTGTCTACACGGATTTATAGGGTCTCCAATAAATCACTACTGTTTTTGCTCGGTGGGACGAATCATATCACAAACTTCATTTGTGTACAAATACACCAATTCGTTCTATTGTTTATAAAGTTCGATTCGAAAGTATTAAAGAGCTTAAAATCTTGACTAGCTGTGCTAATAGTACATTCACTACACTTCTAGTATCCTGTAATCTTGTTTTGAATGAACTAAAATATTGTAGCAAAAAACACCCCGCAGTCTATGCGCCAAGCGCAAGTAGTAATTTGTCCGAATGGCCCATAATGTCTGCGAATTTAACATTAGTACTGTAGCAATAAACACATAACAGCTCCACATTCTTCGTGTTTCAATCTCGCGCTAAAACCAAGAGCATAATTTATCTTGTGACGTAAGTTCGGGAGTTTTACGTCGGCAAGAAAGTTCCGTTGGGCGAATACCTTCGCAAATTTATGTGACAAATTGAAGTACAGATGTAAATGTGTTATGTTGCTAATTTCACTGTGATGTATTCAACCGACTTTGAACTAAAGGGGATTCTTAATTTCGTTCAATTTGCGATTTATAAATTATAGGTTCAGTTTAACTTCTTTTATCACTTTTCGAATCCATTATTTTTAAATTACGTATGTATCATATGATTTTTCCTAAAAATTCCTTATTTTTCTGTTCCAATCCCGAAATTGAATAACAATTTATCTTTTTAATGGTTACGTATCACAAAAGATTAACAAATAATTCTTGCTTGTTACAAATTCATTTCATTACCTGCCGTAATATATTAACTGTACTAGAACCAAAGAAAATAAGCCAACCGTAAATAAGAGGCGTTGTTTACGGCGGGCTAACTTAATCATATTATTATCCTGCTATTTAACAGAAGAAAGGAAAAAATAACAAAGTAGTTAGTGAGGCTTAACCTTGCACAATTGTACATTGTTCGTTAAGCATTGCAGACTGCAGTAACAGCGCGCTGGAACAAGCTATTTTAACATGCAGTCGGTAGTCAATTTTCACAAATTGTTTTGGACTTTACAGTTGTTTCGTGCTACATTTTTCACGTCCCGAGTGCTGAATGGCGCTGTGATTTTTCGATCTTTTTGCAAACTCTTGTAAGTTTGTACCCTTGACCCATTTCGCAGGCAAAAAATCACTCACATTGCGGCAAAATAACAGAAACAAAAGAAAATGTACAAAACATTTGAGGCCTTTGCGACGTTTGTTAGTATTTCGGGAATTTCGTGTAAATTGGATTATATTTATGAGTGAAATGCAAACGAGGTCCCGAGTTGCTCAAGAAGAGTGTCCATTGTTGTCTCTGTACAGAAATAACAACATGTCTATTTTGTTTTACTAGGCGCCTCGAGCGGCGCCCACTTTCAAAAATGTTATTTACTAAGTTAAACAGAATTAGGTCAGTATTTAGTTACCAACTTTCGAAATTAAGACAAAACTTGTGGGCTCTTGTGTATTTTAATAGCAAATTAGAATATACAATGTTTCGTTTATATTTGAACGAGTAAAAATATCACACTAAATCAGGATAGTAAACTTATTGTCATATCCGCAAAAAAGATAAAAGATGACGAAAACAAACGTTTCTCTTCAGTGACAAAATGCAACTTTATCTCCACCAATACGAGCAGAAATAAGTGTATTATGTTTTCCACATTCGCCGACCCTTAAGGAAAATGTTCAACGTTCATTTCCAGAGCACAATAATTCATCACTTATGGATTTCTATGGCACTTGGGTTATAGTTTTTGTCGTCAATCACTACATAGTATAAAACAAAGTCGCATTCTCTGTCCCTATTTCCCTATGTCCCTATGTCCCTTTGTACGCTTAAATCTTTGAAACTACGCAACGGATTTTGATGCGGTTTTTTTTAATAGATAGAGTGATTCAAGAGGAAGGTTTATATGTATAATAACATCCAATAAATAGTGGAGAAGTACTGTTATTTTTGAGGTTTCTAATGTGATGTCGTAAATAATTACATTTTATCCGCTTACATTGCAAACGCAGGCTGAACCCTACGAGTTTTATCAAAATAATGTACTAAGTATTGTACACATTGAAAAGGTCTACAGAAAAGTCCGCGATGGCATATGTCTATCTCTTAAGGATAACCCACAATAACTTTTTTTTGTCATTTACTTTTTACGACAAATAATGGCTAATTTTCGAAGCGATTTTAACCAATACAGCATTAATCCTTAACCAATTAAATACCTTGAATACATTGTTCATTTAATATAGATCTATATGGCCCTTTACACCGTATGATTTAAGTGAATATTTTCGAATATATTACAGATTTAAAAATTGCGGGGCGTACCGTTTGTGGCGGTACCGGCCGGCCGGGCCGCTATGTTTTTCTTTTTATATACAACGTTAAAAGTTTTTCTGTAGTGTATTTAGTATCAGCATTGCACCCGTGCGAAGCCGGGGCGGGTCGCTAGTAACAGATAAAAGACAAACAAGAACATCTCGATGTATCGCGGTTCGCACATTTACAGAATTAACTCGAAATCTTTGGGAATATAAATCACAAAATGTGTAAAATATGGATAAGTTGTTTCTTTTTTTATTCTTCTATGTTTTCAGTAATTTGTGAAGTGACTCTCCTCTGTGTGACTTTACCCGCTTTTAGAAATTATTGTAATGTACAATCTTCGTTATTTATGTGACTGTCTCATGAGATAAGCCCCCTTGCAGACGAATCCTATAAGTATCACCATGAAATATCATGGCTAGTATATTTTGCATTAGTAATATTATACTCTGTTCTACATTCCACGTTTTTGTTTGATCAAAATATAAGAATATCTGATTTGTTTTTACATATGTACAGCATAGTTGATTTAGTGTTATGAGTAACTGTGTAGATTAAATTCTTAGACTCTTGTTTACATTTCTAGTACACGCCACTCTTCAAATTTTGATTTCGTAGTTATTTATAACTCCTTCAGAGGTAGAATGTCACGCAAAATTACATGCGAGCAAAACGAAGCCTTTCCAAAGTTTATATTAAGCAGTAATGAGTTTTTGAAACGAGAAACTCGCGCTGTAAGATCACACGAAAAGTTTAAGGGCAGGCTGGCGGTTCGACGTCCATTACCAGAGGCAACTTTCAAAAGATAATGTGTATATTCTTTAACCTTATAAATTTCCATTAAAAGTCAACTGACTCCGACCCTATTAACAGTTGCCTCTATACAATGATGAATTTGTTCCCAACAAAGTTATGAGTGAATTGAGGAAAATAGCGGATATAAATGTTGAAAAGAAATTGACGAGAAATAGACTTCTTGGTCAATTGTCCTTGTTTGAAGTAGGTGAAGATATTTGAGATTGTGCGGGAATAAAATAGTTTTATAGTTTTGCAAAATATAATTATTTATTTATTAAAAAATAACTACAGGAAAATGTACTAGTAACAATATTTTAATTAATACTTTAATTATGCATCATTAACTTCCAAATTAACAATCTATAGTCTGCATTTGTACAATGTACATACTTATAATATTATACTCGTATAATTAATAAACAATTTACATTCCCATGCCCATTTCGTAAAAAAAATCTTAAGCTTGTTTATGCATAATAGTTTCTTTAAAATCAATAATGTAAATAACTAAAAACAAAATTACTTACAATACTTAAATATTTACACCTTCGGTCCAAGTACGGAACCTTGTGCGACTCCTTTGGATAAGCGCAAAAAACGTATGATTACACTAATCTATTGAGCGTACAGATGACCGTAATACATCCCTGCCCCACTCGGCTACTCTGGACTTCAATTAGGAAGGTAAATGAAAGATGAAAAGGGATTTCTTTCCCAATTTCAGCCGTGTCGTGTGCCCCATTTCTCGCTAGGCTCAACAAAGCAGTGGGTGTAATGGGCACGTCTTACGAGCCTGTATAATGAAGACGAATCACTGTCATTGCTCTGTATTAAAATCTGTTATACATTCGATAATAATTATTGCTTTCCACGAATACTTTAACTCGTAAGGTTTCAATAATATCCAATGAGTCGAAATCGTACAATTCTTAATCGAAAAGGAGATGGATTTTTTTTGTTATCTGCTGTATTATTACTTTATATATTAATATTTTATTTATGATGTAAGTTATTTGATGTAATATCATTTAATTATTAAAACATTTTATCAATTACAATTAAAAAAATTAAGAAACACAATAGATTGCACCTTAGGGTTTTCTTTGCCATTTGATAAAGGCACTTTGATAAAACTTAACCATTTGTATTCTAAATCATATGTTTTTAGAAATAATTCATTAAAATAAATGAAAAAAACATTTAAAGCATCCCAATTTAAAACGCAAGTCGTATATGATGAATGAGTCAGTCCGTTGTGCCTATTAAAATATTTCGGCTTCCCACAGCTTTTGTCTGCCGACATTTTGATTAAGCGATTCTCTGTACGAATAAAGTTTTTAATCTTTTGTCCGTAAACAGAGCAATGGGGGCTGTGTCACTACTTTGCAGATTTGTGTTTGATAATCCTTCATCTCCCAAGTTGTTGATAAAGACTTGTTTTGTAATGTGCTTTTATTGTATTGGGACTTTTTCGAAATTTAGGGAATAGGTAATTATAATAGAATCATTTGTTATTTTATTCCCTGTCTATATGTGTGTAAACTAACACGTTCTCACATTTATAACGCTCGTGAGTTGGACTATGTAAATCCCTTCAATGTAATCACCGAAACGAAAGTCTATGCGAAATATTTAAACAAACTTGATTTTAATTGCCTAAACTATATTGGTCGATAATGTAACATTTTGCAACTGTAACATTGAACTGTGATGAATAACATGTGTGATGTTTATTAAATCCTGTGAAATTTATTCGTATTATTCGTAAACGAACGAAGATAGATTATTATTGTAATACATATTTGCTAGTTATCATTACTCTATTTCAGATTTAGTTGGCCGATTTCACGGAATCGGCCAGAATATTAGACCTTCTTTGTATTTATCATGAATTAATAAAAACGATGTACTATAGAAAATTAGGACGTTCCAGGTAATTCTATCCTCGTCCTATATTCAGGGCTTGTTAGCCTGTCAATATAAGATGTTCAAACAATGGATATGTGGTTTGCTCATAATACCTACTATTGATAAATACCTTTATGTAATCTATTGGTATTTGCTCTACTTTTAGTCTATGAAATGAAGTTACATATTTTTTGTGATATTAGCAGTATTTATAAACACATGTACGTTATTGTTAAGTAAATTCGAAACGTTAAAGACAAATATAATGTAGATTATTTTAAAGCGGCTGTCAAATAATTTCATTAAATGCTCTTTAAGAATAAGCCCTTTATTTTTAATCTGGGCAAGCCCCTGGTTCATTTACCCTTCTTTTGAAACAAAAAACACATCCATCTTCTTTGTATTTATTAAAATTTCCCAGTTTTGACTTCATCGTTTATTTATATTCGCGTAATGAATGTGTCTCTTTGTCGCCAAACCTGATGCATTACACGAATAATTAAAGCATGTATAATTAAAAATCCTTTGACGGCGAAGATCGATAACATGCGAAAATTAACATTTTCCGCGAGGGTTTAATTAACGCCTTTAAAAATAATTTTTCGCATTAAAATCGGCGTCGTATTTATTTCATCTATGATTTGGATTTTATCACGAGCGATCGGAGTTGATCCGGTGAAAATGAAATAAATACAGACATTTCGATGTTAATTATGAATTTTAATGTAGCGACATGTGTATTGGTAATCTACTTTGCTTTATTTAATCTCCTCTATAATTTATTGTGTATTATTATGATCATTTTATGTATATTTGGCACGAGATTTATTAAAATGTATCATTTTTTGTATTTGATTATCTATTTTATTCATTTTTTTTTGTTTAAAGAAAAGTAATGAAGCAATAGTCATTACGTTAGTAGGTACTAGATACATAATTTCCAAACATTCATTTGTAATAAGGGAATTTAATTGTTACAGGTGCGTGTAGCGTGCGGTGTATGCGCGGGTGTGAGCGGGGAATGCGCGCGGGGGCGGGGCGCTAGCGATGCTTCGAGCGCAGCCCGTCGCGCGTCTCCTGCTGCTGTGTCTGACGCACCTCTCGCCGCCTGGTATGTACTTGCCCTTAATGTTGTATAGGGTGTTCTCTTTTATGTTACACGTATATTATATAGGGTGTTCCGAATTGTTAAAAATTAAATTAATGAATAAAGTTACCATCAGTAATGTAAATACCAGTTAATGTTTTATAGGATGTTCTTTTGTACAGGTGTTCGTAAATTTATCATCGTCATCAGCAGCTCAGATTGTTTGCACTCAAAGAACACAGGTCTGATATGAAAGTTCAGCCCATATTTCATCGATATTTCAATTGTAAAATGATCAAAGCCTAAAGTAACTATTGTGAAAAGAAAGCGAACAATGAATCATAGAGACTCAGTGTGACGTTTTTAAAAAATAATTTCAATCTAGCAAATATACTTTCAACAAATACTTGACTGAACATAAGCTT
The DNA here is from genome assembly GCF_061535455.1 of Colias philodice. Lineage (NCBI taxonomy): Eukaryota > Metazoa > Arthropoda > Insecta > Lepidoptera > Pieridae > Colias > Colias philodice. The sequence continues at coordinate 409,140 of NW_028322190.1, read as the reverse complement.
CATGAAACTCTGTCCAATAAATCTAAGTAATAAACTTTTCATCAATAAGCTATGGAACTTACGAAATAAATGTTCATCCAAGTATGTATTTAAGACAAACATTACACTGAAATCGTCTTACCTTCAAATAAATACATAACGAAGTCTGCGAGAGCTCGCAACTTTCAAAGATTACGAAAAATTCAACGGATTTTAGTTATTCATTTGGACCTTTCTTGTCCCTCAATTTCAATAAGGCCGTCCCTTGACTTACATTTTAGTCGAGTGTTGTGTTTTAGGGTTCCTCTAAGATAACAGAACAAGCTTAGAGTCATGTCAACAGAACAGCTAACAAATAAACTGTTATTGTTTTCACCGGATCTCTCAATTTTACTGAACCTACATTGCTGTATTGCTACGAGAGTATTTGTTTTCACTTTGTGTCGCTTCGTCATATTATTATTTTTGTGTAGTTCACACAAAAAGAATAATATGACGTCATTTACAATGAAAATACTTTTACTATTAATTATGTTACCTGCGGCAATTCTAGCAGCTATAAAAATAATCAATTTATAAAGAAGTAATATTAAAATTGTCCATCCATACTGTCCGTAGAGTCTTGACCAACTTATCATTTAATTTCGCGGAACCCTCAAGAAGTTGGAGATATTCTCTTTTCCTGTCTTTTTTCCTTTTATTGTGAAGTTTCGCGAAGAAATTGAAACCAGATAACTTTATCGCTTATACTTTGAAGTTTGTCTTTTTGTAGACGTCTGTTGTCGCAGTTATTTAAAAATCTGGGATTGGATTGATCTTATTCACGCTTTTGTACTTAAGAAACGATCCAAAAGTTTTTAATTCTTAGAAAAACATAATTTCAATTCAATTACGAATTGCTGAGATTAATGAATTACTATAATCTAGTTTCTAGTGGTGTGTTTATTTCGATTAGATTCAAGTTAGTAGATAGATTAATTAATTTCACACACACAATTAACATAAAAAAAAACAGATGGAAGACAACAAAGAAAAGTATGTATGTACAAATGTAGTATGTACAGTACTTAGTTCCAGTATAACAAAAGAAGATGAATTATGTAAAGAAAAATCAGTTTACATATCCTAAGTAGCAAAGTTTTTCGTATATAAGACATTCTTTGGAAGGAATAGGATAATAAACATTCCAAAAGAGAATTCTAAAATTCCTCTTCAAAAAGTTCTGGGAATTGAAAACAATCCACTAGGGATGAACGAAATCGTAAAGCATGTGAATTTAATAAAATGCCAATATGCCGGCTATTTCATTGCACAAAGCTATGAATTTCCTTCAGGAATATCGCATATTTTAGAAGAGGCTCGGCGGTAAGCGTCTGTTTGAGCTGCGAGGGGATTCCAGGTAGGCTTTAATAAAACCTAGGCTTAGGCCTTCTCCGGGACGGAAATCCGTTCAGCTTTGTTTTGGTAAATACGGATAAGGCGCTTCTATTCGGCCCGTTAAAATGGTGGACCGAATCCCGCCGCATCATTATTAGGTTTATCATAAAAATTGTCGCGAAAATGAGATTTATGCAAAGGCTTTAAGGCTTTGTTGAACAACGAAACCATTTAATCTCTTGCAGATGTTTCATCTACCTTTATCAAGGAAACATCCATCAACGTATTTAACGTTGGAAAAATATGAAGGCTTTGCTGAAATATAAGAAAGATGCATTTGAAATCTGTTACCTCAATCGATTTTCTGTACGGACAAGTGATCAGTCTTCTGTGTCTTACCAGCAATACTAAAATGATATTTATTTGACTGAAATATCTATACGGATTTGTTAATTACCACAGTACTTACTTATTTTGTGAATTTAATAACCAGCCATATAACTATATTTTTTATTAGCTGCACTTCGTTTGTCAACACAACCGTTAACAGTGTCAACGTGGGCACCAATTTACTTTGAACTGCATTTACACCGATTTAATGGGAATATTATTCAACACGAGCGAAGAGCGAACTATAAAATAATACCACAACATTTATGAAACGGGTGGCAGTTATATGTTAGTAGTGGTGCATCTTTGGTTAACTTTATTGCGTCAAAAAGCCGAGGGTATGACTCCAGTCCAGATGCAAAAATGTTAATGAACAGTTATCAATTAATATACACATTTATTAAAGAATCACTGATACAATGACTGAAGTAAAGTTACTATTCGTAAGGACTTAAAGAAGTAGTACCTCGTCCATTCCATCATTTTGTAAACTCATCAACAAATAATATAAACCAGTATAACATCAAGTATTTACAATCTTTTCTAATTTCTTCTTCGAAATCATTTATCATAGTCTATACAAATGTAGATAAAAATACAGACAAAAAGGAGCAGACAGTAACATTGCCGTGTCTATAACAACAATCGCAATAAGACGCGAGAAACGCTCAATCGCAAATTGTTAAAGTTTTATTTACATTTTAGATGTTTCGTTTCGAAAATAAACAGATATACTCGGTAATTCCGAATAAAGTTGTGATTTAATTTGCTAAACAAATATAATAACAGGCGGATTGTTGTGAATTAATAATTTCGTTTCCAATCCGTTGTAACGAAATTAATTGCTATTTTAATTGGTCGTGATAATTTTGAGAATTGAAGAATTTTGTGAAAACAATAATAACTTGTAACTCATTAAAATTTCGAGTGCAGTCTTGTTGAGTGGTTAGCACGAAAGCATTGTAATCAAGAGGTCAAGAGTTTGATATTATTTGGAAATTAATTTAAAATCGTCTGAAGATAACATGCTATGTCATTATCATTTCAATTTATTCTGTTTTACGAAAAGATGAAATAGACTTCAGAGTATGTAAGGACGTATGTTGTAACGTGTTTTATAGCATACTAGCGACCCGCCCCGGCTTCGCACGGGTGCAATGCTGATACTAAATACACTACAGAAAAACTGTGAACGTTGTATATAAAAACATAGCGGCCGGCCGGCCGGTACCGCCGCAAACGCTACGTCCCGCAATTTTTAAATCTGTAATATCTTCGAAAATATTCACTCAAATCATACGGTGTAAAGTGCCATATAGATCTATATTAAATGAACAATGTATTCAAGGTATTTAATTGGTTAAGGATTAATGCTGTATTGGTGAAAATCGCTTCGAAAATTAGCTATTATTTGTCGTAAATAGTAAATGACAAAAAAATGTTATTGTGGGTTATCCATAAGAGATAGACATATACCATCGCGGACTTTTCTGTAGACCTTTTCAATGTGTATAATACTTAGTACATTATTTTGATAAAACTCGTAGGGTTCAGCCTGCGTTTGCAATATAAGCGGAAACAATGTAATTTTTTACGACATCACATTAGAAACCTCAAAAATAACAGTACTTCTCCACTATTTAATGGATGTTATTATACATATAAACCTTCCTCTTGAATCACTCTATCTATTAAAAAAAACCGTATCAAAATCCGTTGCGTAGTTTCAAAGATTTAAGCGTACAAAGGGACATAGGGACATAGGGACATAGGGACAGGGAAAGCGACTTTGTTTTATACTATGTAGTGATTACTCTACAATTTTAAGCTATTGCATAGCTTCTTTCGCCTTGAGCGCGGGGACCGAATCCAGAAATTCCGTAACGAAAAAACCTCACGCTCCCCACTCCGACGGGCGCGGAGGTGTGGCTTGAAGGCATAGCATGTAATAGCTTTACCGCGGCAGTCCCCGAGTGCCACACGTCTTTTTTATAATAATCCGCTGTTAAGCTTCATAATTCCAAGGTTTATTACAAATCTTCTTATATATAAAAATGAATCGCAAAATGTGTTGGTAAGCGCATAACTCGAGAACGGCTGAACCGATTTCGATAATTCTTTTTTTATTATATTCCTTGAAGTAAGAGGATGGTTCTTATGCAGAGAAAACGTAAACATGTACCACGGGCGAAGCCGGGGCGGACCGCTAGTATATAATAATCTTAAGATGATGATTATACAGGGTGTCCCACTATTGGTATACTAAGCGCGAAGGAACTTGTAGTTTTGCATACACTGATCACATAAAAAATACTTAAAAAAAAATTACGTCCAAAATTTTTTGCTAAATTTTTCCTGAAAATCCATGTTTTCTTCTCTAGCTTCGCGCAGCCGGCATATACCGCTTCTCTAATATGAGCATTTTATCTATGAAAACATAATCTTAAACGATAGCTCACGTGCTGGTGGCAAAGTTGGGCGGCTCGCTTGTTATGGGTGTACACATAGAGTTTTAAGAATTCATCTATATGAAAAAAAAATGCGTCTGGAATTTTTTAATTATTTTTTACGTACTCAGCGTATGCAAAACTATAACCTCCTTTGAGCTTAGTATACCAACAGCGGGACACCCTGTATACGACGATATGAAAATAAAAGAAATCAAATGGAATATTCGTTTGACTGAACCCAATAAAATAAATTTAGTGTAAAAATAAGTGAAGGAGTAAAAATGTGTCTACTGTCAATAAAAAAAAAGTTTGGATATAATTAGTTAAAGCAATATTAGTTTTTCTCGGGTATTTTATAGGATCTGCCCACAGCTGATGCTCTTAAATGTCCACCCACTTTTGACCTCGTTCGTATTTTGTTTTCACAACTAAAATTAGCTATTATATCCTTCTCTAATGCGCTCTCTTCACTATAGGCAGCGTTGGGCGAGTAGAGGCAATCATTGTAGATGTTTATTCATAATCGCCGTAATGGCGGCAAGCATCGCCGATCATTTGTTGGGCCAACGCTGCCCATTGTGTAGAGGGCCTATAAGTTTTAATTCATTTTCTTACAAACATCAATAACATTTCACCAATTCTAGCAAATTTAACTTATTTTGTTGTAGAGATTGTTATTAATAGAGATTCTGCAGCTCATGTCCAATGTTCTTTAAAATCGTAACGCGGTTGCGTCACAAAGTTTTTAGTTCCATTACATAAGCGAGAGGCCTAGGTTTGTCCCAGTATCTGATAATTCATTACTCTCCCAAGGTGCCTTTGAAATTCCCGCGCAGGGATGAAAGGGTTCAACTTGACGGATCTGCTTTGATCTCGAGATAAACATATCTTAATCTCGAAGGAGTGAAATGTGGTTTCAGTGTTCCGCGGCTAAAAATATAGAATAACTAGCGCTTTTTAAACTATTAGCTTGACTTTAAAATGTTCTGACTTCTGAGTATACAGTGCTCTGAAATTTTAAAGCATAGTTATTATGAAAAGTTTCAAGATATGGTATAAAATAAAATAAATAAACGGGACATAGTTTACTATGTAGTTTGTGAACTATTTAAGAAGTTTACACCGTCTTTTAGAGTTCTGCTCAGAAGTTTGGACATATTGAAAACTGAAAATACATTAAGTTCGGTACTATACCAATGTCTTTGTATTTAAGTCGTCTAAAGTATTAGAATGATTTGAAAATTTTTATCTTTATCTTCATAAAATTTTGTCAAAAATAATAATAATCAATAAGTCAGAAATCATACAATGATTTTCAATGAGCGCAATTTATCTATAAAATGTTGGTATATCTCATAAATGCACAAAAGAATTAAAACCAATAGCAAAACAAGAAAATTAATTTCAGAAGATGTTGACTTAATACATACAGTTCCACTGAAAAATCCATATTACGCCGCCATAACGTCCAATTATTTTTTATGAATATAATCCTATTTCATGATGAACTCAAAGGTAGATCGACGTATAAGCTCGACGAATAATTTAGCAGTTACCCGACTTTCGCTAAAACCCGAAGCATCCCATCTGATATACAAGCTTATATTTCTGTCTCTTCACGACCACTCGTAATTTTGTTACACAGACGGCAGATGCGTTTAATATCGAACATAAAAATATACCTTAAGCTCACTAGACGAAGAATTAGTGTCGCTTAAATTTTATACCGTTTTTATGTATGAACGTGAATCGCTCCTACGAATGTGGCTTTAAGCTTTTAGAATATTTTACGCTAAGTTGCTTTTTATTGGAAGTATGAATATGGGATGTGGGTGTTATGTTTGGCCATCTCGGTAAGACATGTCGTGGGTTATGGTCGCTTATTCTGCAAATGTCCAGTACATTATTGGATAATTATTTAGAAATTGAATATCGTCCGATACGTTCAACTTTATACTGCGCTGAGTAATAGCAGTACTTAATATCTGAAATTGTACAGGTTATAGTAGTTTCAAGTAATTTTAGCTTAAAGTTCTGCGTTTAAACTTTTGCTTTTCAACTGAAACAAAATGGATGCAATATATTTTTTGGAAATATGTGATTGATTATTATTATTTCATAATTCAACCGATTATAATATGACCGCCATTTTAATATGACAGAACATTTCATAGGCCATTCTTATCAATTAATTATTATTGGGATGTCTTCTTAAATACCGCAGTAGTAAAATTGATGAATGCAGACCTGGGACATTACAAAGCCAATTTTCTAAGAAAGTCTAAATCGTAAATAGCTGAGAACAAAGAGATATAACAGCTGAAACGGCGACATCAAACCGACTAATTGTGACTTCACGCTTGACAATGTGTAAATAAACTGACCTGTGAAATGTGGAGTAGTGAGCTTGACTATGGTGGATAGCGGGTTTGGTTAACTTTTACATTGTTGTCATTATAATGACTTATTATGGTAAACAGTAATAATGTGAACCAACAAAACAAGCACCTTATTCCATCTAAAATTGTTCTTTTTTGTTGTTTAATGAATACGTTAATACGTAACGTTTGCTTCTTATATTTTCAAATCATCATTGGTTAATGTTTTCCAAGCTTAGATGTATCTTTATGAAGATTTTTATCAGTAACTAGTGGTCCGCCCCGGCTTCTCCCGTGGTACATATTTCGCAATAAAAGGTAGCCTATGTTTTTTCTCAGGGTCTAAAGATTATCTGTGCCAAATTTCATCAAAATCGGTCTAGTAGTAATATTAGTATAGATTATTGTATTTCAAACATTTTATTGATGGCTCCATAGACAATTTTTTTAGTAAATGAAATCCTGATACTTCATAAGAATTTTTAAATTAAAGCTTTTCAAGCTCTCTAGTTTCAGGCCCGGTTTTGTGTACAAAGGATACGAGTTGTTTTTTGCATTCAAAAAAGAGTACTGGTTTTTGATCCGGTGAAATATAGATGTGTAATCAAAACTGAACTAGCATACACTTGATTGATTGATTGATTTCTTCTAGTTTTTATCCTGCTTCCGCTCTTCCATTTTTAATAGACTTCCATGAACAATTGCTTTGTTTAGAAAATATGTCGAATGGACAAAAATATTGTAATACAATTCAAGTGCAATCGATTGCCAAGGCACAAAGTTCTGTTGGATAGAATATTATTCGTTTGGCTCTATTGAGTTAGTCGATACAGGAATTTTACGATGAAGTTTCAAGATCTTTTGTCCTGTTCACTAGTAGTTTTTGACCTTCAAACATTTCTCGTTCAGCTAGATGTGTATGCATTTTATATCCACTCTTGTTATAATATTATGAAAGAAGACATAAAGATTTATGGCTATGCGAGGAAAAGGAAGGTTAATTTATAGAACCACGATTTTATAAACAATAAAAGCATATTCCGAAAAATTTCAATGACCTGACATTGGCAAGTAATAAACCTGTTTCGTGTATTTTTCATACTTCACAGTGACCAAAAAATACTCGTTGAACCGAAATAAGCTATTGAAAGTAAAGAAAATGGAGTTTCATAGAAAAAAAATGTGGGTCGCATCTGAAAAGAGCGGGAACGCGACACGAGTTAGTAAATTGGACAATTTGTGGCTCTGCTCATAGAAAATGTGAAACACGCTTTAAAACTGAGATTCACTTTAATTTGTTTTAAAAGTTGATAACACAGTTAAAAAGTGCGACTGCATAGCTTGCAATTGGTTAAGCTGTATTGTACACGCTTGCTATTGAGTACAATTGAGTAGGTCACAGAGCTGAAGTAGATAATTCTCTACTAAGGACATTTTGAGTCTTTCAACGGTTATGTCCATTTTCATCAAATCTGTTGAATGTTTAAAGTCTAAACTATTTTGATATTTCAACATACTCCGTGGATAAAATACCAGAGTTAGTCTGATTAAATCGTGAAATTTATAAGTCTGTATAAAGCAGATATTCTCAGCGCTAGATGGAGCTTCGGTCCACCACTCCGCACAAACGTTTATCCACGAATTGCGGTTCAGCAACCCATTAATCCGTTAATCCAAGAAAATCCATTATCTCCTTTATCAAACGTGAAATTTAACCCTGTACTATATTTTGAAAATTCATTCGTAAAGCGCAGCCACTACCGCTGGCAGTAATTAAATCTAATTTATGCTGTATTCAACCTGCTTCTAAAGAGGATTTGTGTCAGCGTGCTCTCATTAGTGTTAAATAATGAACCGTGTTAACCTTTTTCGAAATCATTTTACACCGGGATGGCAATTTTTATCAACCTTTTGTTATTATATAGCCTTGGCCCAGGGTATTACGGTAATGTATACCCTTAATCATTTCTTGCATTTAGCCTGCTTAATGTGGACTATATTGTGAGCGGCTCGAAGGACCTTTTTGCTAATCTATATTACATGTTTTATTTCGTGTAGTTTGAAAAAAATCTTTCAACTAATTGTGCTTAAATAAATTCACATTTATATGAGATGTATTTATTTATAATGGGACTGTTTATAAAACCTTAGCACATTTGTTTTGACAAAATGATACTATGCATACTATTTAAAAATTATATTGCTGTGGTAAAACCATCGCGTAAAACGTAGTATATATTATATATATGTATTAGCATATCTTCCTGCTCGTGTATTTATGAATGTAATTTGTATGCCTATACATCTCTATACGCAATATGATTACAACATTATTGACGGGCCGTAAAACGCAGCCTCCCGCTGGCCTTTTTCGTTTATTGTTATTCATTTTTCCTTCATTTTAATAAACTTCTTTACGTTCTATTGCAAGATGTCAGCCGTGGCCGGGCGTCAGTATTAATTAGATTTTTCCCTCTTCTATTTACTTTGCAATATAGTCGGCCATTGCTCCGTAATTATTCTGTGGTTAAAATAATTTATGTGGGCAATAAATCGTGCGTTTTCCTTTTCGTTGAAATTGGCGTTAATTTATTTGTGAATTTTGTTGTTTCATTATTGTCTAATGTGTTTGTGTCTTCTTTTTTACGATTGTTCGCGTAATTACTCGACGTAATGCTTCTTTCAATATTATTTCATAATTCACGCAATAAAGCTTAGTATTTTCTTGTGTATTGAACAATAAAACTTTTTTACTCTACTTACTCTACTTCTTAACGTAACCCATGTGGCCAGAGAAAACTACCGTTTTCGATATTATATTCCCTTATTAAGGACACAATCTTAATGAAAGCGAGAAATAAATGTCGAATACGGTATTGTTTTGAGGAAAACAGAACACATGGTAACATTATTATACACCAATACATGTTAGGTTGTATGCGAAAAGCTGTATTTTTACCGGCTACGAAAAGTTCCGGGTCAGTTAATTAACAAGTTTCATTTGAAACAAGGCGTGACTGCTAGTTTATCTTTTGTTGGGCTATTTTGTGTTAGAGAAAGAAGTAAAAAATACGCATTTCAACTCTAATTGTGTAGCTTACATACAGCATATTATAAATGCGAAAGTTTGTATGTTTGTTTGTTTGGTAATCCTTCACGCAAAAACTGCTGAACGGATTTTCATAAAATTTGGCACACACATAGAGGGTACGATGCTGCGGGCGTAAAGCTAGTTTAAAATATGTTAATTTATAGCATGGAAGATGTAATTAAAGTTCAACTCAAACTAAAATCCCCACTATTTTAAAGATGCATTGAAAGTTTAATTTAAATCTTATCTAATACCTTTCGTTCGTTTATTTGTATTGGCAGTAACGTCTGGACTGATTCAAATTGGACCATAATATTTTAGCTGTAACAGCACTGCAAGTCGAACTATCGTCTTAATTTTATCGGCAAACTTTCGGAGCTAACTGCGGGAGGGGATCACGCAGGCTTTGTGTTAGCCCTCTCAGCTTTGCATTCGTATATTGACCGAAGCCCGACTTGGATCTATCTTTTATTTCTGTTATTTTGGTCATGCATTGTTTCACTGTTTTGTTAATGTTAAAATTAGGAGTACCATTTGCTTCACTATTTTGTTAATGTTGAAAGTAGGAGTGCAATTAATGCCAACACTGAACTTTTTAGTTGTGGATTTTTGGGAGTGGAACAAGGAAGGTATTATTTTTTTATTTCCTCTGTAAATAAGGACAAAATATAATATCTTTAATTCATATGTGTCATCATGTCAATATGTAGTTAGCAAATTCCTTCACCCCGTTACAAAGAAAGCTAACCTAAAAGTACGGTTTCGCGCCAAGAGCGCTATTCTTTGCAGTTATTTCTAGACTTGTTTCACCTGAAACACCAATTAAATGAAACAAGCTTAGAAGACGAGCGTGAAGTGTCCTCTACAAATACCGACTCTCTGAAATGTTATTATTTAATTTCGTTCACGCTACGGCCACTAATTGGACACGATAATTAATTTAACGACCTTTGAAAGTTATAAACTATGACTATTTGATTATATTGCGGTGTATATAATTATAGTTTCTTGCCTCCCGGTAGACCCCGGCTTCGGTATTTAATGCTTCGTGAAATATGTTTCATTTACTTATTCATTCTCGGTGAAATATAATTTTACAATACAATGCCGTGCATCGTAAATTGCAGAATTATAATTATCTTTATCTTTTCAACAGATAACTATAATTTGTAGTGATATATTTCTAAGAAACATGCAGTTATTTAGTACATCTCCTAAAGACAGAAAAGCTTAATTTTAATAGTTATAAAAAATGTCTAAAAGAACAACTCCAAAAAGTGATATTGAATGTTTGTGTGTGATATATTTTATAAACTCTATTTTTTAAAACTTACCTTTGTTTCACACTGCGTCAATACAATACAATGAAATAGTTAAACTTTACCAAATACGTTATCAAATTTATTTCATACAACTGAAGAAACTTATAAAAGTATAGAGCGTGTATCTTGGCACTATTAGCTTAACTAACACAAATACTTTGCTATCGGAGTAAATAAACACATTTGTACAATCCGATACTCCCAACTTTGCCCACTAAAAACTTCGCAAATTCGGTTACAGTGTAAGGCTCAGTACACACGAAGTGTTTTTAGCAATATTTTTTTTTGTGGAATATCAACAGACATGTCTGCAATTGAATAAAATAATCAATTGACTCTGATTTTAAGTGTGGCACAAACAGTACTTACGTAAATTTTGTATAATTATGGCTTTTTGAGAGTTTAGATTGTAATAATTTATTATGTTATTAACGACTTTAATACACTTAGTTTAACGTAGGGAAGGAAGGAAAGGCATTTAGAAATCAAACACAAACAAGGCTTTGATACATTTAAGAATAAGAATAAGAATGTTTAATACTTTATCTTAAAAGAAAGTGCTACAACTCCATAATATTCACATTGTATGTTTTAGTAAAATATAATTCTTTTCCGCAACTTTACCCAAAACACAGAATGAATTCGTACCGTTAATTTTAACTACTTTAGCGAATGGAGTCGCAAGTTTAAATTTCAATACAGTCGCTATAATGTGCCTCCCTGCTACCGCTCTCTGTTTGTATTTGAATATTTGTTTAGTCCATTATATTTTAACATCGCGTTGAATAGAGAAAATCTAATTATCAAATTGCTTTGAATGGAAACGCTGTCTCGGCATTATCAAATGAAACCCCAATTTTAACGTCCTTCCTTATATAATGCAGTCCTTTGTGAATGTATTGAAAAAATCAGTATTATAATATTATATGGAAAAGGAGAATAAATTGACGGCTTTTGTTAAATCCCATAATCAGATTATTAATCTACCGCGCTTTTTTGTTTCGACAGAATATAACTTTTGATAAGTTGCGGGTTTTAACGATTAAATAATTAAAAGATATACAAAATATATATATGAAAGAAAAATCGGAAAATATATATTTATTAATTTGAGAAAAATGTACTTGTAATGAGAGCTAAGCTTTAGTGTAGTTGAGCTTTCAAGGTTGAACAAATTAGAAATGTTGATGGATTAATTTTATTATAAGCTGTTATAATATTATTTGACAGCCCGGTGATTTAAATGTGATCATATTATTCTACAGTCATTTGTGAATTGAGGATTTCTTTTAAAGGTAACAAGGTTGTGGGGAACCGTATCATCGCTATACTTGGTAACACATTAAAATGCATTCAATAATTCAAGTTTTACTTCAAGAAGTCTTACAGCAGATAGCAGGGTTATTAAAATACGAATTTACTTTTTCTTTTTTAATATATTATAATCTATCTATCTTTACTAATATTGTGCATGCGAGTTACTTTGCCGTACTTTGTAGTTAGTGAGTCCATTATTCTTTCACGTCTTAACGACTGAACCAATTTTGATGTAGCTCAGAACATAGATGAGGCATAGCAAGTGCACGTGCTTGTAACTGCTATCAATAAGCTGGTGATATTATATCTGTAACCGCTCGTGTATAACTTGCCTAACTACAAACAAAACATATGTAAATGTTCAATTTTCGTGAGCTCGTTTTCTTTGTAACGCACTATGTGTAGGGGCGTGATCGGAATACAAGAATTTGAAGTAAAAAATGGACAATTGGAACCGCCGTTTGGGACAACGTCTCGAATTGAATAAGAATTTGTTTAGTTTCCAATTTATGTCGCCGTTGTTTTGCAATACTGTGTGAGACACTTTATTTTCGTAAAAAACTATGGCGGGACTTACCCTTTTACATTTTATGTGTTTGTAAGTCATATTTAAAATTCGTATATGACTTTGAACAAAATTCTGATCCAAAACTGTAGCATCCACATTCCACACGTAGGCATAGCACGTAATTTTTCTTTTTCAAAAAAAGGCATCCATAGAAGTTATGAAATCCCACCATCTGTCATTCATACTTGAAAAATGTCAAAAAATATTATTTTTTATATAAATTGAATCCGCGTTTGTGGCTCTTGTGTGAGCGTTCAATTAACGCTGTGCGCTGCGGCTTCGGCATTTGGGAACACGAGAATCAAAATCTAGTGCAGAATGAATATATTTACAGTACTATCGATATTGAATAGAATATGTATCAAAAACATTTTACATATTTCAACAATTCTAAATCTATTTTCATGAATAGTGCGTACATGCGCGGTTTTGAAAACAAATCTAAAATACATGATAGCTAGCCGCCCGCCCTGCCTCCGTTCGATTTGATCCGATTTTTCGAGTGAGTGTTGTGCCCAATACCACACTTTCTGCTGTCTTTTGTAGTTAATAGTCTCAGTGAACTTATAATATCATGTCATTGAGAGATTCAAATCAATTAGAAACTGTATTGGTACATTATCCAATTTGTCAGACAATCCTACTAATATTATAAATGCGAAAGTTTGTGAGGATGGATGTGTATGTGTGTGTTTGTTACTCTTTCATGCAAATACTACTGAACCATACGAACTACATATAGAAGGTAACTTGGATTAACACATTAGATAGGGTTTATCCCGGAAATACCACGGGAACGGGAACTATGCGGGTTTTTCTTTGAAAATACCTACGGGCGAAGCCGTGGGCGGAAGGTAGTGTTATATAATTTTTTTAATATTTCAGATAATTCCTTTGATAATAATTATGCAAGCCTTTTAAAATGTAGCATATTTCAAAGACATAAAGAAAAAGAATATAATATTAAGTAAACACTGTGTTTTCAAAAGAAATGAAATCAAAAGATAATTTTAATTAAATATAAGTGAAATAAAATCTCAGCTGGCTTACTTAAAAGTTGTTTATTTAGCATTCCAAATGAAATTTTTCAGTGTCGCTTCCAAGTTGCTAACTTTGCGAGTCTTTGAGTTACTGTGTGCACTTAAACGGTTGGTACAAGGTGAGAGCGACGCGATTTATATCTCAGGACACATTTAATAATATGAAAAGTAATGTATAAAGATTTATATTTTATTATTACCTACAAATTATAATTTCTCACGTAGTTATACCTTTCAGTTTATTGGTTACACTGAATTTACAGTAAGTGACTATAGTATTTTATTAATAATATGGCATCAGCGAAGAAAAGATTTAGTTTTCTAAGCTAATAACGTGATTTTCAAGCTAATTGATACCTAATAATTTTACTTCATGGTTTATTAGAATTTATTTTCTGATTTCTGACTTGTTGTTAATATTGTAAATAAGACAGGCATAAAAATTTCCGTTTTTTTAGTGTTCACAAATAAATTAACCAATAAACTAAATTTTGATATGTTATGCTTAAATTTTAACCTTTAAGTTTTAGATAACATTCGTTCAAGATGAACCTGTATTTCAAAGGTGCTTTATAAACAGCCTTCAAATCGCTTAGCGCTTCCATCCAGCGCTGTCCGCTAAGCGCTTTCCATTGCTCTTTGCATATCGCAAGTGCTGCATTGTGAGAGATATTGCGCTGCGACAGCGCTGCACGCTGCACGCTGGACGCGGCGCGCTGACAGCTTGGACTCCATTTAACTCGGAAATCTGATATGCGTAGACAATTTTGTTCTTTTCGGTCTCATAGATCTATTATTCAATATTGGATTGGGTATAAAAATGTTTCCTTGGACTGATGTAGAGATGTCTTGCATCCTTATTAGGTTGTTGATTGTTGTAGATGAAATTAACAAAATGGATGAATTTACGATAATTATTTTACATTTGATGATATCTACTATGCAACTTTGTAGCTTAAAATATTAGATATAACATTTTTATCTGTTTTTACTATGTCAATTGAGTTAAAAAATTGATGAAATTTTTATTTTATTTTTTAGGTTATACAGACTAACAACGTAACTAATCACCAGATTGCCCATAAAATATGAACAGTCAGATCCAAATACAATTATAATTCTATACATAATGTAAATGAACTCAAGTTAGATGAGTAAAGTTCCTCCTCAGAGGGACTCGGTACTCAAGTATTTCCTTCCGTATCATCTAATATGGATCCTATCTCAGCTCGTACTTACTGTTCAAATTAATTATAGTTTCTTCATTTGGAAGTTGAATTTTGAGTGTTTCTTATTTGACAAATCTTGGTACGTAGTTAGTTATTGAAGTAATAATACAGGTAGAGTTTTGATATTTGGTAGAGTTTAATATAGGTATCTGGGGGCACGGTAGTGCCCCCGCCAAGACGAGCCAAGCGAACGAAGCGCACGGGCACTACCTACCTTTTCTCGAAGCGCTTCGACGTTTTTTTGAACCCTCATAACTTGGGTTTGGATTATGCTAGATCAACAAAATTTTCGGAATATATTGTCAATAGCGGACTTATTGAACATATTAAGTTTTAATTACATTAGCTTTTATACTTCAGATTTTATTTATATCTAAAAAACGCTAATTTCGTCACTGACTCACTGATGATCATCAAAATTCTTAAGGTATTTCCTAATGTTCTAGAAAGCTGAAATTTTGTATGTAAGCTAGTATTAGCACACAAACAACAAAAAAATTATAAAACTTGTAACTTTCATCCCCCAACCCCTTAAACTAGGGGATGGGAGTTTGTATGAGACCTGTAATTTTAAATTAAATTTTGATTACACTAGAGGTCTAATCTAATAATCTAAAACTTGGTTCCCCTAGATATATATATGTATAGGTACTCCTTGTTAAAAAAAATAACTAACTTACAAAAAGAAATGAAATCCCACCAAAAACATTTTCATGTAAAATGTTGCCAAGACTAGCCCATATGACTCGCACTGTCAAAAAGTTATCAGATCTCATGTAGAGCCAAGCTTCTAACACTACACGCCCTAACTCTACAAGGCCTAACTTCACAAACTCTACACCTTAGTCAAAATATGTAGCTTGGCCGTTCGTTACTACAAGAACTATTGTATAACACAAAAGTAATGAACAGTGAATTAATTTTTCACCTTACGCCGATGTGAATGTAGCGAAATGGCCAAGCCACATATTTTGACTAAGGTGTAGAGTTTGTGAAGTTAGGCCTTGTAGAGTTAGGGCGTGTAGTGTTAGAAGCTTGGCTCTACATGAGATCTGATAACTTTTTGACAGTGCGAGTCATATGGGCTAGTCTTGGCAACATTTTACATGAAAATGTTTTTGGTGGGATATTTTTTACTAACTGTTCCCCGCTATTTCACCCGCATTGCTCGCTCCTGTTGGTTTTAGCTTGATAATATATTATAGCCTATAGCCTCCCTCGATAAATGGGCCATCTAACACCGAAATAATTTTTCAAATTGGACCAGTAGTTCCCGAGATTAGCGCGTTCAAACAAACAAACAAACTCTTCAGCTTTATAATACATATTAGTATAGATACAGCCGTCTTTAAACGTAGTTAAATTAAATATACCATGTGAAATGCATAATCCTTTTATATCTCAAGAAAATAAAGTTTTTTGTGTTTGTACAAACAAACTCACTAATAATGCAGCTGGCTCAAAATACTGCCAATCGATATTACCGAAAAAAGAAACATATTACTGAGAAACGGTCAAATATTTTCTGACCTCTGCAGGACAGTAAGATTGATCACATACTACAATATACATTGTATTTAGCAAATATTCCGAAGTCTCTCGGGGCTGAATGAGGCCAAACTATCATCCCCTGGAGACTGTTATCTCAATTAAACGTTAAATAATATTAGTAACTTTTGCCTGCGGCTTTACTCTCGAATTTATCAAATTGCTTATTGTATTCTTACAGGTTCAAATGACTCAAATTTAATATAATTTTGCACATTGAAGTAACGATTTAAATCAGGTATTACCTTGGTATGATTTTAGTTAGAGAGTGTTATTTATGTCTAGTCTATAATTAATAATTATGGTATACTAGCGGTCCGCCCCGGCTTTGCCCGTGGTACATGTTTACGTTTTCTCTACATAAGAACCATCCTCGTACTTCAAGGAATATAATAAAAAAAGAATTATCGAAATCGGTTCAGCCGTTCTCGAGTTATGCGCTTACCAACACATTTTGCGATTCATTTTTATATATATAAGATTACATCAATTAAACATAAATAGTAATAATACCGCGCTCTATCTTTAGTTAAAATTGTATTAAAATAATTCATAATCTTCCTTCTGATCAACATTCAAACAAATAATAAATTTCAAAACACAAGTCTATGCAAATATCAAACCCGCATCTGCACGTCAAGTGCAACAGTACAATACATAGGCTATATATTTTTCAGTATAATTAACGTTATTGTGGCACTCGACCCACATGCCCAGTGGTGCTTGAGCCCCGGACACCTGCAGCTCGCTCCTCGCCAGGGGTCCTGCTTAATTGGTAGTTGACACAGTTCCCGTGGCATCTGTTTCGGCTGATTATTACTTGGAGTCTTGTTAAGTACCTCTGTGCTCTGTTCATGAATATTTTTTAGTCTTGATTTAGGGGAAGCATTTATTTTGTTTTATTCACAAGATATATCAACAGAAAATAATTTTTATAATCTCGTAGTAAATGGTTTGAAAACTGTATTTCATAATCACTACATAGTATAAAACAAAGTCGCTTTCTCTGTCCCTATGTCCCTTTGTATGCTTAAATCTTTAAAACTACGCAATGGATTTTGATGCGGTTTTTTTAATAGATAAAGTGATTCAAGAGGAAGGTTTTAGTATATACTTTATTAGGTTTTAGACAAAGCGGGTGAAGCCGCGGGCGGTAAGCTAGTATTAGGAATAAAGTTCTAACGAAATAAAGTGTTAGACAGCTTTCTGTAATCAAGAAGACAAAATCTGTGTTTAAGTTTGAATTACTAACTTATCCTTTTCACAGCTTAATAATTAATATGACTTTTTAATAATTCACACCGTTTAATTCCCTTATAGTCAGTAGTTAGCGCGTTCAACTTGTCAATAAACAAACAGATAACAAACATTTTTAAATATAAAAGAGAGAAGAAAGAGAGTACATTTTATTTAATAGATAAATATTGAACTCTAATAACAAAAATTAAGTTTATATTTTGCGCAAAAATACAAGACGTTTCATCGTATGAACTAAAACTAGGCAATAGTTGAATACAGGTAACCTAGACAATGGACCTAGGTCACACAATAAATCCTCCAACTCGGACTTGTACCTGCACGACGCTATTGTTATATGATATATTATATTTAGCTCCAATGATATTGCACCAATGTACTGTTTAATGAAATAATATAAACTGAGATTTAGTGGACTTTCGTATCGAATTGATTTTGAAATCAAATACAGTAGAAAGCTCCATTTACCAATATATCAACATTGGTAGCAGCGAATATTACCTACTCATAATGTTGATAGCAGCGAATATTGCTGATAAATTTAAAAACATATTTTGTATTAAAACAGGTCAATATTTACAATTATGAATATTTAAAAAAAATCATCACTATTAGTATTCTATGAAAGACGACGGAAACATGGCAGTTGAGTCAAGCATGATTCGTACGTAACCGACAAAGATGGGTATTTAATATTATGTTAGTAGAAATTTACGTACAATGGTCCAAATACCCCACTTTTCCCACGTAAAAAGCTTTAACTTCACTTTTCATGGTCTCTAACCTCCATTTAGGTTTCCACCGTAGAAACAGGAATTCCAAAGTAGCGTAAACGGGTTTGCACTCCGACTAATCGAGATAAATACGACTTTGTTTCCTTTGATACGTGTTGTTTGATCTCTTATTGTTACTGATTACTCTCTTCTTGTTTGTAAGCGATGTTGCAACTTATAATTGCTTTGCTGGCTTTTATATGAGCGGTGATTTAGAGGCTGTTTGCGATTTCGCGAGCGGTGAATTATGAGTTTTTGCTGGTTGCTCATACTCTAGTAATAGAACCTTTCTTTGCCCAAAATTAGTCATTGTTTAGAGTCAGATGTTATTCAGCAGGTATAGTACCTGTATACTATATACACATTAAAATTCTATTGAATTTGCATATTTAACCTTAACGATCCTTTGTAAAATAAGATTTATTGTATCAACAACGTATTATTGAAACATATTATAAGGTATGACTCCCATAATGAAATTAATGAAACCAATAAATACCTATATCCTTACCTAAAGAAAGGTGCTTATACACTTAGCCAGGTAATAAAGTAAAATCTATAATGATACGAAGTGTAGATCAAAGAAGGTAAGGTCCGATGCGGGTCCTGGCTGAAAGGGACTCATCTACATAAGTAAATTGAAATCCCGATATTTACGCCTTAAATATACGCTTAATGATTTTAGTTCAAATCGCATTATATTCGTTTAGTTTGTGGCCGATTTCAAAGGAATTAATCTGTTTTTGGAATTAATCTTGTGTGTAATCGAGTATTTGTTAGCATTCATATTCACTGGATCTGAATCCATATAAATGTGAAAGTTTGTGTTTATGACGTCATAACGTATTTACATTGATTGTAAAGAATAATAGCTGAAAACGAACCATCGTAACATGATATCTATCAACGTAATAAATACATGCTATAGTATAGCTAGCCAAGTTTAAGAAATTGATGCACCTCTACTATAATAATACCTAGTGAATTTTGTAGGGAATACTTCTATATTCTGTATCAATACAATAATCTCGTTTTTACTATTTCATGTGGGACTTAAAATAGTGAATAAAAAAACAGTATTAACGTGTTAATTCAAAGAAACTAATCGGATTTGCTCGCAAATTTTATCAACGGCTATAAGTTATTACGTTGGACGATATTCAAAGCGAAGATTAATTTAGGTTCTCTCCCATCTAAATTATTTTCTAATTGATATTAGGCCGCCTGCTATCACTTTTGTTGTATTAAGTGTTGCTATGTATAATGTGATTTAGATTGGTGAGAAAAATTAACAGAAGGGAAGTTTAAAAAAATAGTTTGGAAAATCCAAAAGTGCACGCCTCATAATTTTTTTTAATAATTATTTATTAATTATTATTTTTGTTTATTTAATAACAATTAAACCACATCGAATCAGACCCTGAAAAATGAAAGGGTTCTATTCCTGAGCATATACTCAAGCGTAAGAGAAAAAAAAGACTCGATTAGTAAAGTATTTCGGTCGCTATCGTGTTAACAAGAAAATCCTCCGCACACACACGGACGTCCAAGACAGAACTTTTTTAAACTGTTTTTTAACTAGTTTAAATAACAAAAATGACATCAAAAATATCATGAATGTTAAAAATAGTGTTTTTTCTTAATATGTGTGTGTATGTATTATCTTACAAGTGCAATGTATGATACATAAAGACATTTTAAGTTTGAAAAATCAGATGTTTTGTGCGAAGTGACAGTAGTACCCACCTCAACGCTTCGCTTATGAGGCGTGCAATAGCGATAGAAAGATTATCGATATTTTAAAATGGCCAATTAGTAAACAATCCCTACATAAATGATCCAATGACTACAGATATAGTAAAAAAAAAAATGTTAAAAAATTATGTTTCGCTGTTTGGTTACGTTAGCTAACTTTGAATATATTTTTGAGGTTCTATTGCCCGTTTGGACTGACTATTTAAAAAAAGTCGCATTCGTCCAATTGCAAAATGTTCTTAAACTTTACAAAAAAAAAACTAAGCACAATTTCCTGCCCATTATGTTCGCCAATAAAAGTAGAAGACCATTTGTTATTTGTATAATGTGTGCTTTTAAATTAGTAATGTACTAATCTCAACATACATATTTTGTTGTTCATCCCGAATTCCAGGCTGTGACCGCGCCTGTGGCTTATAATACATTTTAATACAGAGTATATTAATAGACAGTTTTAAAATATTGCTTATAAATCTATTTATAATACGAATGAAGTTCAAAGTCATGCGGCAGGGCGGCTACAAATAGATTATATTTTAAGCTAAGTTTAAAGCATTAAATGGCAAAATATGTAGTTATAATTAATGTTCGGAGGTTTTATGCTCATAATTTCAGTGTGTTTATTAATATACACTAGCTGTTGCCCGCGACTTCGTCCGCGATTACGTCGTTTTTCGTCATTCGTCGTTTAAAAAAATACGTGACACTTTATTTTTGAATGTTCTTAATTGTCTCTTATAAAATTTAACTAAATTAAAATTGAACACTGATAAGAAAATCTTAAAATCGGAGGACATCGAAAATCTGAGGAAAACATGAATGAATGTGATTTAAATTCTACATTAATAATAATAATAATAAACACTTTATTGCACACACATAACAAACAAAGAAAAGTAATACACTTAGAGTAATGAGATGCGGTACAATATAGGCGGCCTTATCGCTAAGAAGCGATACTTAGTATTTCAAATAATAATCTAAATTAAATGTAGATTAACAGTTTGAGCGCACCGTTATAGAATATATTGTACCTAAGTATTAAATTACGTTAGTTTACATAGTAACAAAACAAAAACACGATGACTTTCTTTCGCGCTCGGTACCACAAACTAAGCATGTTAATGGTACGTGGCCCGCGTCACTTGACCCCCCGCGAGTTCCCCTCCGTTGCTATGCGAAAATACATTCGTCGCCCTGCTGTAGAAAAAATTGTAATACTGTGGCCTGGGCGTTATAACACGCCCAGGAAGTTCCTGAGTGCCGATAGACGTCCGTCTATCGGCATTTATAACAATTTTATATTAATATCACCATTCACCATCTTGAGGAAAAGCTTCTAATGTCGATTTAAAACTGCATACATACGAATTAACCTGATGAAACATGTTCTAAAATTGTCCTTACTCCACTTTAAAGCATTACAAAAATAACATACTACGTTAATATCGCCTATACAGAAGATGATCTGTAATCAATTGTGAGGTTATAAGCAAACCCACTTTTATATTTGTCGGACCCCACCACCGAATTCGTAGATTGATCTTCTATGTTTACCTCTAATCTAAGTCATTAAGACTATGTCGAAATCTGTCTGCAGTAAGAGGGGCCTCTCGCTATTCGTCCGTTTCCAGAGACCGAATAGTTTCAATTCTTAATCTTTCATTAAACAAACTTATTAATCGTTTTTGTCTCAATTAATTGTAATATTCGCGTCCTTACTCTAGTCATTGCTTATGCTCATGTTCATCTTCAAGAGATCGAATAATATTATGGTGCACCCTATCATTTTTCAAACGGTCTTCATATTGAGTAAAAGTTTCAGATTCTCGAGATAAAATATGACGGCCGTGATCAGCTGTGAGACATTATACCCTCTCAGTGAAGGTTTCGGTCTCACGGGATAGTACATGCCGTTCGCGGTCAGCTGTGAGCCGCAATTCTCGTTGTGAAGCGGTTTCAGGTTCTCGGCATAACACATGTTCTTTTCGGCCTATAGTAAGATCCTCTAACGATTCTTGAGAACTCTTATTTCTCATTTTCTTAGCTTTGCTCGATTTTCGAGATAAAGATTTTTTAGGTGACACTGATGCATGAAAATAAAAATTGAGTTGAAACGGACTGAGAGTGTTATAGACAAATATAATCAGAAAGCTTCGAACTCCTAAGCTATCGGAAGTTACACGTGTTATTGTGAGTCAACCATAAAAGATATACATTTATGATGTCGGGAGATATTTTTTATAGTATAATAAGGAGAACATATCTTTCATACAATATGATTTCTGTGTAGCTTTAACTCTACTTTTACTGCTCTGCTCAGGAATATGTAAAATAATTGTACCAAGTTTCGTTTAAATCCGTCGAGTAGTTTTTGTTTCTATAACGGTTATACGGACAGACAGACGGACAAAAATTTTACTGTTTGCTTCGTTGGCATCAGTGTCGATCCCTAATCACCCCGTGATAGTTATTTAGGAAATATATTTCATGTACAGATTTAATATAAGTATACATAATATATTTAGATTCCAATTTCCATGTAACGTTAAATTCGACTATACAATAACTAACAGACAACGCAGGTTACTCTCGTTTCCGTAAGTTGAGGCGGCTACATATTCGGTCCTCATAACATCACTTTTAGTGAACGAAACGACAGCGCGGTTTAATTCGATGCCAATACCATCAGAAAAAAGGAAATATTTTTAATTGTGAAAAAATATTATGATTTACACTATTAACACTATTTTAATATAAAATATATGGCTGTGAGTGTGTAAAAATAAATCCAGCTAGTTTCACATCACACTTATGTTTATAATTAGCTATACGACATGAAAATATACATATTACCAAGCAATAATCATACAGGTAAATACTGAACAAAAGTATTAACAGTCAAAGTTTATTTTTACTAACATTTAACAACATGTAAATGATGAAGAAATAATAATTATCAACGAACTAACCTTTTCTATAATACTTAACACAGCACATTTTTTAAATTATCTTGCTCAACTCTGCTCAAAAATTTGAGGGTTTTGTTGGAACTTTAATGTGTCAAAACTATGATATATCTAAACTACGATACAACTTGCTTGCGGAAATGCTCATTACAATAATTGTGAATTTAAAGAATAACTAACAACATACTATTGAATTTTATTGAGCTGATGAATATCTTTTGCCTGGAAAATCACCGCCGCCTAATAAATATACTGTGTTTTCTTATAAAATCGTAACATAATTTCTTTTATCTACTAAATTTTAATAAATAAGTTCTCTTTGTTATTTTCATCTAAAAATGACCTTGAGCTTATATTAGGCAAAAGTATACATTAAAATTTCAGGACCGCACCTTAAATGGTGCGCTTGGAAAATATGCCTACGGGTTATTAATAGAGAAATGATACACAACAAAGTTATGTTGGTTCCATTTTATTTATAAAATATAATGAAAATGGGCAAATATAAAACATATTATGTAAAATGATTAAAAATAAATAAATGAAGCAACTACGATTCAAAGAAAACATCTTTTCAGTGTGAAAATGCTCTATGCAATCCTGGATGATGAGTATATCATGTACTCTCATCCCAGTACGGTCGATAGCCATAACGATAAATATTATAATCAGATAACAGCAAAGTCAGAATAAAAATCATAACTTGTACAGTTGTGAGTGCAAAATTTATGTTTCATTTGGCAATAACATTTTTTTCGGTACTAAAACGTAGTACTTTGATATGTGGTTGGCTGCCCCTTCTCTCCTTCCTGAAAAATATCCTCCAAAATTACCCGAGATACTTCCAACGATTGAACCATACGTTAGACATTAACTTCAGTCAAAAATTGACGAAGCGGATGATTACTAATTTCCACTTAATCCTCGCTGCCACTATCTTCATCATCAAATCATCAATTTTCAAGTGGTGTTGTAAAATTGTCAGCAAAAATCGTCTTCCAAAGGCGATATAATTTTATGAACATTGAATCTGTAAATAAAAAATCAAAAGTTAACTGTAAATCTATAAAAAAAGCTACTTACAAATAAAATTTTATCAACAAACTACTGTTCCCAACGCACCTCAAAATCTTGTAAAATTCAAAAAGAATTCATCATTTTATTATTTCATTCTAAAAGTGTAATATAAAACCTTTATAAAACCAATAAAAATGTTGTGTGGTTTTATGAAACCACGGTAAAAGTGAAACTTAGGCACAAAATTATCGTATTTGTACGATAATTATCGTACGGTTCGACCGTCACGCGACATGCGCTACACAGACCAAAAAGTTTGAGACGATGTAATAAAAGTTTCACTTTAAAAAACATGATACCTATAAAAATAACAACTTACCTTTTGTGGGAACGCATGGTGAAAATTCACAAAACACAAAGATTGAATTTGATATTTTTGGTTTTATGACATTCAAATGCTTTATAAATATAAATTTATAAATAATAAATTTATAAAGAATAGAAACATTCGATCACGAAATTATGTGGGTTCGAGTCCCGCCTCGTGATCGAATTTTTTCTATTCTTTATAAATTTATAAAACACGAAGATTAAAAATGTAACCAATGAACACAATCAATATTAGATTAATTGTAATGGTGTCTAGTTTGACTTAAAATAATAAACATCTACCCTCACTTTTAAAATTGTAGTATATTCACACGAAATATAAGCGCACCTTATAGGGAAGGGAAGATATGGGTTAAAGAGTTAAATAAATAACATGATTATATTTAAATTATTAATTTTCAACAGTATTTTCAGTAGTGTTAACATGTAAATTGATTTGATTTTTACGAAATCTCATAGATGGCGCTGTTTCAGATTTGTCTTTATACTACTAAATTCATTAAACTGTTTCTCTGCCCAAATTACGTAAATGACATAGTTTTTATTTTGTAAAGCTAGATAATAGCATGGCTTACTCGAAACCAACATTTAAACATGAGTCTTTAGATTGTACGCTGTCGTAGTACACGGAATATGTAAGAAAAATAAAGGTTCACAGCTCCTCCCCTGAAGGTGATATCATGATAATATGTTTAAACTATCCTCACCCGACCTCTTAGGAATATTCATGCAAAATTTGAAGTAAATCTATGCAGTACTTTTCGAGATTAGCTCGGTCAAACATACAGACAAACAGACAAACAGACAAACAGACAAACAGACAAACAGACAAACAGACAAAAATTCTAAAAACTATATTTTTGGCTTCTATATCGATTATAGATCATGGATTATGTATTCTTTTAAAAAAATATTCAATGTACAGTTTTGACTTTCCTACGATTTTATTATATGTATTAGTCCATTGAATAAAAAGTTCTAGAGTGCGTGTGTTAGTAACGTAAGATGTTTCTTCGGAAACATGTCAAGAGTCCCTAGGTAATAAACATACTAAAACCCCGGGCCACTAGGAGGAGCCCCGGAGTGGGGGGAGGGAGGGAATGGGTCCATTTTTTCATTTAGCGCTTAAATCTCAAAAACGGTACATGTTAGAGAAAAACTTTCAAGGAAAAGTTGAAAGGCCATAAAATTATCTACAAGTTGTACCTAGATCACTTTTTCCTATATCCTACCGTTTCTGAGTTATACGCAGTAAAAAATGATTTTGGCTCAAACAATTTCCCCATCAATCGATCAAAAAATATTTCTTTCTTCCAAAAAACTCAAATGTGCAACTTGTGACCGGTACTGATAGATTGCTCTTAATTAGGTCTATAATTGGTAAAATAAACACGTTCCTCCATGGAAGCCTTTAGGAGGAATCAATTGTCAAAATATTATACTAGGGCAGTTTGAGTTACTGAACTTGATCTTTTTATTTTTTTCTTCCAAAAAACTCAAAAGTGCAACTTGTGACCGGTACAGATAGATTGCTCATAATTAGTTCTATCATTGATAAAAATACCAGATTCCACCACGGAGGCGTTTACGGGGAATTGAATTTTATTAGGGTAGTTACGATACTTGAACTTTTTATTTTTTTTCTCCAAAAAAACTCAAAAGTGCAACTTGTGACCGATATTGATAGATTGCTCTTAATTAGGTCTATAATTGGTAAAATAAACACATTCCTCCATGGAAGCCTTTAGGAGGAATCGATTGTCAAAATATTATACTAGGGTAGTTTGAGTTAATGAACTTGATCTTTTTATTTTTTTCTTCCAAAAAACTCAAAAGTGCAACTTGTGACCGGTACTGATATATTGCTCATAATTAGGTCTATCACTGATAAAATAAACACATTCCTCCATGGAAGCCTTTAGGAGGAATCGATTGTCAAAATATTATATTAGGGTAGTTTGAGTTAATGAACTTGATCTTTTTATTTTTTTCTTCCAAAAAACTCAAAAGTGCAACTTGTGACCGGTACAGATAGATTGCTCATAATTAGGTCTATCATTGATAAAAATACTAGATTCCACCACGGAGGCGTTTACGGGGAATTGAATTTTATCAGGGTAGTTACGATACTTGAACTTTTTATTTTTTTTCTTCCAAAAAAATTAAAAGTGCAACTTGTGACCGCTACAAATAGATTGCTCATAATTAGGTCTATCATTGATAAAAAAAACCAGATTCCACCATGGAGGCGTTTAGGAGGTATTGAATTTTATTAGGGTAGTTACGATACTTGAACTTTTTAACTAACTACCCTAATAAAATTCAATTCCCCGTAAACGCCTCCATGGTGGAATCTGGTATTTTTATCAATGATAGACCTAATTATGAGCAATCTATCTGTACCGGTCACAAGTTGCACTTTTGAGTTTTTTGGAAGAAAAAAAATAAAAAGTTCAAGTATCGTAAAGTCCTGATAAAATTCAATTCCCCGTAAACGCCTCCGTGGTGGAATCTGGTATTTTTATCAATGATAGACCTAATTATAAGCAATCTATCTGTACCGGTCACAAGTTGCACTTTTGAGTTTTTTGGAAGAAAAAAATAAAAAGATCAAGTTCAGTAACTCAAACTGCCCTAATATAATATTTTGACAATCGATTCCTCCTAAAGGCTTCCATGGAGGAATGTGTTTATTTTATCAATTATAGACCTAATTAAGAGCAATCTATCAGTACCGGTCACAAGTTGCACCTTTGAGTTTTTTGGAAGAAAGAAATATTTTTTGATCGATTGATGGGGAAATTGTTTGAGCCAAAATCATTTTTTACTGCGTATAACTCAGAAACGGTAGGATATAGGAAAAAGTGATCTAGGTACAACTTGTAGATAATTTTATGGCCTTTCAACTTTTCCTTGAAAGTTTTTCTCTAACATGTACCGTTTTTGAGATTTAAGCGCTAAATGAAAAAATGGACCCATTCCCCCCCTCCCCCCACTCCGGGGCTCCTCCTAGTGTCCCGGGGTTTTAGTATGTTTATTACCTAGGAACTCTTGACATGTTTCCGAAGAAACATCTTACGTTACTAACTGACGCACTCTAGACCCCCCTTGGAGGGACTTATTCAATGGACTATATAGATAAGATAAAAATAAAATATGCGTGCACAAAAAAGTATTTGTGTAAAAGATTCAAATCTTTCTGTTACATAATAAGTTACAAACTCGTTTTATCATACGAGTAAAGATTGCCTCTTGTGGTTTGAACTTTTAAGTGGGAGGCAAGTAGTTATGAAACTTACATAATGTTATACTCGAATATAACTAATAATATTTTAAGCTCTTAGAATTTAATTCTTATACAGGGTGTCCTTAAAAGTAGTGATGAATGGAAGCTGGGAGGTAGAGGACCTAGAGGGCTATCCGAATCACCCCCATGTATGTTATGCGATTTTTCGTATTTTCGGAGTTATGACGTTTTTTTTCAATTTTTCACCTATCGCCGAGTACGATGATATTTTCACTCATGGTGACGTCAATTATTGCGCTAGAATCTAGATGCTTGATTTTTTTTTGTTTGCTAAGCTGAAAGATAGGCCAATTCAGTATGGTAACATTTACTATCGTTAGATCTTCGAATGGAATAAAAAAAAGAATTAAATGCCAAGAAAGATAAAATTACCCAGTATGTTCGATTTACGATATTATGTATGTGTGAAAACCCCCATGTGGGGGTGATTCGGATAGCCCTCTAGGTCCTCTACCTCCCAGCTTCCGTTCATCACTACTTTTTGGGACACCCTGTATACTCCCATATGTTTCCAATATTATAGTAAACAATGAGCTTTCCTTTTCCATTTGTTGCTTGAAAGAGATTACTATTTTTTATAAACCCGCCTACACCTTTCCTTTGCGGCGCTCAAAGGCTTCTATCATAGGTCTATCACATATTATCAAAGCATAAAATAACAATACTACTAGTATCATATTAAATTATCTGTGGTAATACATAACCTATAATAAAAATTGTCATTTATAACAGAAAACACGTGCAAGCGTTTAACATCTAGTTAGAATAAACATCACTAATTGAAAGTCAACATTGCATCGGCGACAACAGAACGTCCATGCCCTCCATGGAATCACAATATTTCAAAAGCGCTTAACAATATTATTTTTTCATTCTGCAGACATCGCAAAGATGAAGTTAAACGCAAAGAAAATAACTCCTTCGAATCAATAGTTAGGGAAGTAGGTCGTTTATATCGTCAGAGGGTTTGAATTATTCTCTCCTGTGTAAATACCGAATGGTCATTCATTCATTTCGATTTAAATAAGAGATATTATGTTGCCTCAGGCTATTTCAACGTGTGTAAAGATTCTTATTTTATAACTATGAATCCTGTACGAATTAATAAA
This sequence comes from Colias philodice, assembly GCF_061535455.1. Taxonomy (NCBI): domain Eukaryota; kingdom Metazoa; phylum Arthropoda; class Insecta; order Lepidoptera; family Pieridae; genus Colias; species Colias philodice. The sequence goes on along the minus strand of NW_028322190.1, from coordinate 379,874 downwards.
AAAAATAAAAACATAATACAAAATAATTATTACAAAATAATTTACAAAATAAAAATACGCATTATTTACAAAATAATGTATTTGTATCGTTATTATAAATTAAATCATCTATTTATATGTTACCACGATTTAAACGCGCTTCTAAAAAAGGCTAATAAATAAATGCGCTAAATATGCATTGTCCTCTATTCTATTAGGTACATATTATACCGACTGCAAATCTTAAAATGCCAGTGATAATAGAAAGAATCGTTCGAAAGAGTGGGTAACAATCGTCCATCATAATACTTAAATATAAGTAGCATTTAGAACAAGTACTATGTATTATGTCGATTCTGTAGAGTCCAAAGTTAGCAATAGACTATTAATTTACATTTGAAATACCTCATTAAGCCAGTAGGTTCTGATATTTCCAGCTAGAAGCTCTCAAACATCGGTAAACTAGGAAGATCAAGTATTAGATATTAGACTGAAACCTAAATTAATTCGCTAGGTATAACGCCGGCGAAGTTTCCCCATCAATAACAGGTTGATGGTTATATCAGCGGGCTAAGTTCCCTTCTTAGCGGCTGTCTCGCTTGAGGTCGTTGCCATGGTTACCAATGTGTTACAGTCCAAAAGTTCATAGATTATTTTTAATGATCGTAGTGGTGGATAGTTAGAGATACATACATACACGCATTCATATGCATTATATATGTTTGAAATAATAATAAGTCAAACAATTATTTATGTACTTAAAAATCCAATAGAGGATACGAATCGCACCGTAAAATAGCTTGAATTCATGGTATCTTCAATTACAGGAATCAATAAACACAGCAAATACAATTTGCAATTCTGTTTAAAATTATTAATACTTATTGACGTTTCTGCAAAAACATAAAAGAACAAAATTGCACAAAAACAACATAAACATTCGTATTTTCAACATACAATAATAATTATATTGATATCAATTCTATTAAAATAACGTTATGTTATTGACATATCAATAATGGAGGTTGTGGTTTCATCAACTGAGTAACTTTTGTTAGATTTTTTTCCAGGATTGTTTTTGTTCATTTACGTCAATGTCCAAGTTTAGTAATAATATGTTTGTAACAACGCACGTAATATATTTGGTTAGGGATCTGAATCTACAAACTTTTCGTCGGCGTCCGCTCGCCCGATGTAAATAATAATAAAGATTTTTTATTGGTACTAATTCATTTATAAGTTAGTTCAGAGTTTTAAGGTTTCCTTAGCTGTAGCAATATAAATTTTCTTTTACATTTCTCGTGTTATCAATATAAAATCGTAGGCTTGGAGGATAGGGGACGGATTATTTCGCATCTGTTTTAGGGACTTTGAACATTATGCCATATAAAATTATGTGTCTAGACTCAGTATATTATAGTGTTATACTTTATGCCTAATGCCATGTAAAATTATTTAGCACATTTACATATAAGCAAATAATCCAGTACATGAAGTTTGTTAATTTCAAAATTCTGGCCACACAGATCTGACACTCGTAAAGTCGACGACATAAATGCGAAATTAAATAAGTTACCAAATGCAGCTGACTTAAATGCAAGTCAGCTAACAAACACAAAAGCCAAAGCTACGTCAACTTAACGCTCACACAACATCTCATTACAAAAGTGAAGCTTTGTCTGCGAAGATATTAACATTACGGAGTTCCCGAGTTTCCGCCGCCCCACGCAAATGAAACTGCACTTTACCCTGACCTAATAAAGTCGCAAATGATTTGTAGATTTTCCGGCGGCAATTGAAATTTACATCCGTATGCGAATCCGCAGAAATTACGACTCAAGTTATATTAATCCGAGATTGTGGTAAGGGTCCGCGCTCACTTGACATGCTGCCACAAATATGTATTTAATGTGGAACTTGGAACTGAGTGAAGTTTGCAGCCTGAATTAGTTTATTATGTTATGAAACCCTTGTTGATGTATTGACATCATTATATTCCGTAACTTTATAGAAGACGATTATAAAAATTTATGAGCATTTGTTTGACGACGTTTTGAATTAAATTTTTAGTTAAAGTAGTCTCTACATCATGTTGATCATGTTATTTTTTTAATCCTTTTCGTGTGTAAGTACATCATTTGGCCAATGTTATTTTTTCTATGTAAGTAAGTATTTTAATCATACATGAATAATTGAAATTATAAAAATTATTAAGCTATTGCATAGCTTCTATGCAACGTCTTTTTTTATTTGTCTCAAAAATGTAGTCACATGACACTCAACCTTACAAAGATCACATATCACAATAATAATGTAAACTGTAGGAAACAAACGGATACGCATTTGCATTGACAATGATTGTAGTTGAGAACAGAACACCTCTCCACGAAGTTTGAGCGCTGGCGGAAGGGAAGAGTTGCTTAAGATTTAATTAAAATATACTTCTTGCGTAATTACCTAAGTGCGACTAAGTAAAGTTTGTACGCAATCTAGATTAACTTTTACCACTAAGTAACTATGTGGTGTAAGTAAAGTAGTAGTGTAAGTGTATTTATCATAAATAACTAAAAAGATTTAGCTATTTCTGATAAATCGATATTAAATTTTGGCTGGTTTTCATCTGGATGTCACAGTTGATTTCTGTAACAGAATTCGCGACTTTTTTAATTTAATTGCTCGCATAGAAATAGCATATATTATAGAAACATGTAGGTAATCAATTTCAGTCGGTTCCATAACAATTTTTCTTTTCTTAATAATACAGTGTAAATTTAACAAAGTTCATTGTACTCTCATACAATTTAATACAATTCTATTTAAAAAATCCAATATAATTAAAATATAACCAAAATTAGTGAAGCCATAACTAAACTAACAGTTATTTAAACAATTTTGTCACGTAAATAACTTTATGTATTATTCAAGCTACATGTGTATACATCGCCTGATTGCCAGTTATTAGCTAGTTTTATTTTTAATTTTAATTCTCCATAACATCTGATAAGTTTATTTTAAAACTAGTTTCGTTAAATCGCGTGGTAACCTTTCATTAAAATGTAGTTGATGCATGAAAATAACGTATGACGCGGGAAATGTATGCGTCAACGTTGACATTGGAATGCATTTTATTTTTAACCTTCAGAGTAATTAAGGAAATCTAATTAAAGCCTCTTAATTTGAAATGCGAAATAATCTTTAATGGTTAAGTGACCTTCAACTTAGTCGCAGAAATATATTATATGAGTTTAAAATGTAATTTGAAGCTTTTTCAAGTCTCTACAACCTTTAATTAACTCTACTTTGTCAAAGGATTATGATCTATGTATATTGTGTATCATACAGCTTTAATGTAGAGATTTCAATTAATTTATATTAATACGTAGCATATTTCAGCAGAGACTAATGTAACTTAGTTTGGCCTGGTTGGTAGTAGCCCTGCCTTCCAAGCCAGAGGTAGTGGATTCGATTCCCACCAGGGGCAAATATTTGTGTGATGAACATAGATGTTTGCTTTGTGTCTGGGTGTAAATTATCTATATAAGTATTTATTTAAAATAATATATATGTATGTTTATCAGCCATCTGGTTTCCATAACACAAGCGAAAGCTTAGTATGGGATCAGATCGTGCCGAGTGTGAAAAATGTCCTGAAATATTTATTTATTTTATTACTATCGGTGAAAGAAATTAATATTTGGTCTAGTAGTTTTTTGAGATTATTCGTTACACATACTCAAATACACATCCTGTTTCAGCAGTATCATAAGATTAGTGTAGCAGTGTAGATATACATAGACAGTTATAGATACAATCTTACGCTATATCCCATATGTTTATAAAAAGTTGCTTATCCAATGAATTAAGATTAATAAAATAAGTATAATTTCAAGAGATTGCGATAGAGAATGAAAATACGACGCGCTTATTGGCGCGGAATTAATTTCGCGTTCAATAAAATATACTCTGTGAAATGTTTTAAAATATTTAAAGCGATTCTCATCATGAATAATGCTTGAATATTCTAGAAGCGATATAATTCTACATTATATTTTATGGAATATTTGCGCGCCGAAAATCGAAGTCGTAACTATGAAAATCCAATTACTTTTACGTTCAATGGCCGAGATCGAAAAACGAAGCCGATATCCGTAATTTAGTCAAGACATCTGTCTGTTTCCATTTGACTTAGGGCTGATTTTTCAATCCTTGGTTAAAACTTATTCGTCGAATAATGTATAAAACTACCATTTTAAAAACGTATTCTAATTGCCCGTATTTGACAGTTTACGTGACATTTTAATACTATCGTGTAATACTTTATTGGACGGATAAGTAATATCCAAGCATTGAAAAATCGGCCCTTAATTCATGAAATTATGAGTCAAATAGCGAATGTAAAGGTTTTCCAAATTGAACACTATTTTTATTTATCGCTATAAAATAATGTCGAAATTTAATCAAACTATTCAGTTGTTTTAATAGCCAATTATACCAAATCATTTTTATTCAGGAAGAGGAATTAAATGAAAAGTTTATGAACTTGCCAAAATATTTATATACTAGAAACTTCATCATCCCATTCTCAACATCTCCTGTGTGCTCCAGAGATCCCGTAAAAAGCAAGCGCTCTATAAAATTCTTACAAGAGACCTTACGGTTTTATAACAATTATAGAACATACTGTATCTGTCTTATAACATCAAACACATATTATGTTATGGTACGAAGTGGTGCATCATTTAAATCCGATCCAAGCAGCCCCAGAGCCCCCTCTTACTCATCGATCATTGTCAGAGCGAGCTGGGCTGCGCGCCTCATTATCTCTAAAAATAAAAGTTTAATTGCGTGTTAACTAATTTTCAACAGCTAAGTGTGCGGTAACAGACCCCTTGATATGACTTGCGTTTCGTTTATTTATGGCTTCGGGATGTTTTCTAAATTGTTATGATAATAGAGGCTGTGAAAGATGCGACAGTATGGTTAATATGTTTGCGTTTGATCTGTTGAGGGGTTGAGTGTGTGCAATAAATTAAAGAAAAAGAAGGGCGATATAAAGAAAGCATAGCACTTGATCATTATGATTTTAAGTTATGTTATGATTTTATTTCATGGTGTACCTAAAAAAGACAAAACTTATTACATTACCATAATAAAATCATTGAAAAGTTTTGACTGACTCAAAGAAGTGTAGTTAATCGTTAACTTGAACCCCACACAGTAGTTAGTAAACTATTTGACACGAGTGAAACAATACGCATTATGTAAGTTCATAACTAATTAGTGAGACAGGGCAATTGCCTTCCGCTTGTGTTCAACGGAGTTGTGTCAAATGTTGCATGATGGAACGATTTTGAGCTAGGTATGTTTACGTTAAGTTCCTTGTAATGTCAATTCAGGTTTGTTTTAAATCAAGTGCAGCAAGTAAACTTGGTATTTATTTTAACGTATATATTTTAAGCTAAAACAAAGCATATTGTGTTCTTTTTGTGTGTTCTTCTAACTTTCGCGGATTCACGGAAAGCTCCCTTAGTTCTGGTTTCTATGGGATTTCCATGAAAAAAACTCTCAAAGTATCTTTGTACTAAATTTCCTCCAAATCGATACAGTATTTTAGGCGTGAAGAAGAGACAGACACTTTCGCATATATAGTGAGAATAAATACTATAGTCAGTATGTTTAGGATTATTTACTTATCTGTAGCAGAAATACATTTCAAAACTCAAACGTTGTAATTTTATAAATTAAAATTTTATATGTTTTGTTATTTGACGATAATAAGGAAGGATAAATTATAATTTATGAAATGAAGAGCTTGGAATTCCACGAAAGAAGCAAATCTTAACATCTTTTACCTGATGAAAATAAAATGTGATGAGATTTTGGACGATAATAAATCGATCCTTATATTCGTCCAAAGCTATTAGGAAACAAAATTATTTTTTCTCTTTTATTCAACTTTTTGGAAATTTAAATAATGCAATTTTACTCCAACACACATGGCACGAAGGTAAAACAAATTCACAAGCATAAATAACTAAGTTTTGTGTGCAATGTCGGCCTATTCATATGGTAAATTCTTACTTGATTCCAGTCGTTTAGGGATGACTGAGTTTTAGTCATACTAACATATTTAATGGTTGCGTAACGCAGTTACAAAACTGCAGGCTATCTGTGTAACAAAATCAAGAGCTTATTCAATAGATAAGTTATCTTACACAAAAAATCAAACACATAATTATATTTTTATTTCGTAACTAATTCAATAAAACATTGAAAAATCTAAAAGTGCACGACTCGACGAAAGAAGAATATAATTTTAGTATTTCATTAATAACTTTGAAACGGTACTATCTGATATCACCATTTTCAATGCCAATCTTCGCATAGTAGATCTAAGGCTAATAAATAATAATAAGATTAAAATAATTAAGTTTTGATTGACGGGTATTTTCTTTTTTTTTCTACAGTTCTTCCCAGTTTAATTTTCTTCCAGTGACAGTATTAATCTGTATTAAATTATCCATAAAATGATTTGAAGATTTAGGATATTATTACGTGAATTATTAGAAACCAAGGCAAAACAAATTTTTCGATCGAAGAGCTCTCTCTGTCGTGCAAAAAACATTTATCTTTACATTAAAACCATTAAATTTAAACCGTGGGTCACGTCGAAATCTTATAGAAAAGGATACGCTGCACGAACGGTATATAATTTACGCGGGAAATAGAATAAGGCGTTGGCTGAATGCGACACGTGCATGTCATGAAATGGCGTCTTTATATTGAATTTTGAAGGTATTCCCGTAGGTCAGTTGCTTTTAGAAGTCATTAGAGATAGTTTCTTCAATTATTTATATTTGGTCAATTTGGCTTTTGGCTACAGATCTACCTGTTTTAAAGTAGTAAAAAATAATAGAGATAATCAAAAATGTAGCAACTAAAATGAAGCTGGATTTTAGGTCAGAGTTCGTTAGTGTCGATTTAGAAATATCCCTATAGTATTGATAGACAATAGCTCTATCAATTATCATTGATAGCTAAATTTAATAGCTTTAGCCCGCGGTTTTTCCTGCACCTTTACATGCACGTTATCGCGTGCTAACGTTAACTAGCTATCCGGATATAATGCCCATACAAGTTTAGCGTTTACTATGTCTTGATCCAAGGTTCCGTCTATGTTTATTTCGATTAACCCCGTACAGATTATATTTGGAATTGTGATTATTAATAAAAATAAAATATAAGTAAATTAAAATGCGTTTATCCGAGCAATTATAAAAACTCATTTAAACACGCTTTTTTGGTAGTAACAATTTGCTTACGCTATGTTATATATTACAGTTATGACTAGTTTCTTTTCACTCCTTTTCAATGTCCGCCAAATTTTTGTACTTCTTCCTGAAACAAATAAAAAATCAATATAATCACACTTCTTATTCAACAGTTACATAATAGAGAAGTAGATGTGTTTAATACGTGATTCACTCACAACGAACAACGCTCCAGAGCAATGGTTTGCTAAGATCAATACAAGAACTGCTCATTTAAATTTACGATTAAATAGCTCTATATCTTGTTCAATAACTGTTTTATTGAAGCGAAGCCAGTGCTTGTACTAGTATAACATAATAGCAATGCATTACCAGCCTTCCGTGAACGATCGCCCATTAACTTAACACGGCCGCCTCTGATTGAAATGTTGTGTTCGCGTTATAGCGAACCCGCTATTTTATATTATCACTTACTTTTTTATATTTATGTTATTATATTAGCTCGATGGTGTTGTTTGATATGTTTATTTCTGTGTTATCAAAAGCTGTTGAGTATGTCTATGATTGGATCTATGATTCGTTTTTTTTTCGATTGACTTTATAAATAAAATATTCCGAGTTTTGTACGATAAAATACTGTGGTACGGGTGTTGTAATTGTATAGCTGACAAAGTATGGTAAATACTAATTACATAGATTATGACTATTTATTCTGTTATAGGGTACCAAACTTACCTCTAAAACCTCTAAAATTATGAATAGAAACTAAAAACCTTAATCCAACCACTATGCGGGATACATATTCAGTTTGAAAACAAACGAGATACTTGACGTATGTGGAAGGTTTCAATTAAAATCGCAACAATATTTCGCAAGTACAGTTGCACTTTTCACATAGTCAAAACAAAATTGTGGATCATAAACAACTGGGCCAAAACAACATAACGTGCAGTTTGCACTATCCACTCGAAAAGTTTTATGTTTTTCAGTATATTGTAAAAGGGAACGGAATTGGGAAAACATTGGCAGACACGTGAAGTATAAACTCCAGTTAGCGTCAATTTAATTCTAGTTTTAAAAGTTTTTGTGTCGCTTTGTTGAGCCAAATAAAAGGGATTCGTTTAGACCTACGTCGCTTGTAAATGTACGTTGTTAAATACGTCTAGACGTGTATATAAATTACTTTTTGTACTAATTCTTTTAATAGCTGTTATTCTGTTTCTCGATGTAAAAGTTGAGTTTTATAAGTTACTTTTAACATTGTTATCTGTGATTATGTTGGAGAGTATGCTATTATTGGTTGCTTTTCAATATTTAAATGAATACTCATGTAAAAGTAGATAGATAATATTTAAATCCAATGAAATTAAATAAGTCTCATTTCTTTTAAATCATCAATCTTATAATATATTATACATATTATATTAAAATGCTTGATAGAATTGATACCTTATAACTGGTTTTTAAATGCGTTTTTATCTTCGTAAAGCCTTAAATAGTGAAAAAAATTACTCTACATATTGAACAATAACTTCAATTTATATCTAAATATAATTTCCAATTTCAAAACCTCCATACTCGTAAACAACTTTACAATGAAACTCGATACTTATAACTTCAGCAATACAGTTCAGTATAGTTTCTAATTTAACATGAAAACTATTGTAATACAAGATATTATAACGAGGCAACTAAAACTAAAAAGACAATCACTATATAACATAAAAACAAAGTTGCTATCACTGTGTATGTATGCTGAAATTTTTAAAACTACGCAATGGATTTAGAAGCGATTTTTTAATAGATAGAGTGATTTAAGAGGAAGATTTTAGTATATAGTTCGTCAAGTTTTGGACAAGCTCGTAAAATATAAAATATGTTTAAGCTAGTAAAATATAAAATATGATTTGTTGAGTCGTTGACAGGCACTCGGCTACAAATAGTGTGTTGAAGCTTAACTGCTGACTGTTAGATAACACCGACAGATGAAAGATACGATCTGGAGATTTAAAAACGTTCAAAAAAAGCACCTTTCGAATCCGTGCGTGTTGGTTTTTTGTGGGGAGTGTTTCTACGTGTTAGCATGTGTTTATTTTTTTATAAAGGTGATAGGGATGGATTTTTTTCATGTAGAAGTTGTGGGTATCTACATATTAATTTTTGCACTTAGTTGGAGTATGGTCTGCAAAAAACAAATAAAAATTTCTGTAATATATTTTAATTTTTATTGTATTAACTAGCGGTCCGCCCCGGCTTCGCCCGTGGTACATATATACGTTTTCTCTACATAAAAACCATCCTCGTACTTCAAGGAATATAATAAAAAAAAAATTATCGAGAATTAGAGAATTATCGAAAATTATCGTTCTGGAGTTATGCGCTTACCAACACATTTTGCGATTCATTTTTATATATAAAGATTAAATATATATGTTTTTTTATTGTATAATACAAATGTTTTAACATACAGAGCAATTAAAACTACAATAATTTAATCATCACAAACTAACTCATTTTAATTTACGCTGAATGAATTACTGTGTTTGAATTCATTCGATATAATTAATAACTTTGTCTATTAAAGAATAGAAAACATTTTTTGTATCATGTTCATGAAGCATAATTATAACGAAATCGTATTAGAATAAATTGTATTTAAGATCCATTTCATCCATTTGGATCATTTTTAATATTTAATAACGAAGAAAACTTAATGGTTATAATAATAAACACTTTATTGCACACACAAACAAAACAAAATCAAACAAAAAAATACAAACAAAGTAATTTAGAGCGGTACAAAATAGGCGGCCTTATCGCTAAGAAGCGATGTCTTCCAGGCTTCTTTATAATATTTGCTAGCACCCAGCGCTTATTATATTCAATAGAAATTAAGCATAAATATCAAAGTTTGATAATGAATTGTTGTCATTATTTCTAATTCCATCACGAAATTTCAGCATTCTGTTTTGAATGATAAATAAGCACTTAGTGCTTTAATGATTTGGCAAATGCACTATATAAATGAAGCATTATTTAGTTACTTCCGTCATTAGCTCATAAATAACGGATTAATTGGACAAACCAATTGACGTATTGCAATAAGCGATACTGTTATATTTTGGCTTTCTCCGTTCATTTGTTTCGTATTTTCGAAATATATTTCGATTAAATATTGGAGTTTTGATGGAGTTGGATTTAGAGCTTCAGGTTTTATTTACAATCTATTTGTATCTTTCTTCATTTATTATAGGTAGAGTACCTAGATTACAGTATTCACAATTACAAGACACAAGTATTTCACTTAGTTTTTGACCTACTGTCGTACATTAATTGTAAAACATAGAATGGACAAATAAATTTATTTCATTTCAATTTATTTTATTTCATTTCATTAAAAGCTAAAAATTTTGTATGCTTTGTTGAACCGGCTTAACATATTATGAACATTTAACATTTTTTATTTAGCTAGGACGAGCTATATTTATAGGGCATATAAATTTTCCACACCTTTTTTTTACAAATTTATTAAATACAGTGGTACAATATAACATATCAATTCTTGTGATGTTCTGTATTTGAATTTAGTTTCAAAGGATCACAGCGGCAATATAAAAGTTTAATTTTCCGTTTTTACGCGGAAGAAAATTCTCAAGGGTAAACACCGTATTTATAAATAAATCATGTTTGATACGAGTCCCGAATGTTCTAGAAGGCTCCGGAACAGCCACTTACGTGTCCTTTGCGGCACTAACGTCTGTTTTATGCCCGCTTGATGCAATCAAATCAAGCCGAAATGCTCTCACTCGGATTTATAGCTGGAGCATACTAGGTTAATCGTTTTTTCGATGGCCTCCTCCTCAAGAACGTCACTTCCCGTACTCACTTTATCACTCTTGTTCTCTCATTCGTGTCAATCTGTCCTATCACTAGCATTTTCGGCTGCTCCATCATTTTCGACTCTAAGCACACGTGCCGAAAATCGATTGCCGCTTGGCGCTGCACTAATGTCCACTTTTTTCTCATTTACAAATCTTTCATTTGCAATCGTTTCAGCATCTATTTCGAGTGGAATAAGGGCTATTTTTTCAGAAGTCGTGAAATCGAGATCTGGTTTGCGGCAACCAATTAAGACGACATCCATCATGCCCTGGTCTTTGATAGGCGATTGATTAAGTTGGCCCAATGACATTTTTTGGGAACATTCAGAGAGATCGAAAATTGGCGAAATTAAGAATGATTTACTTTATTACGATTGACCCCATTTGAATCTTTGAGAGAGCTGTCAATTAATCAGATATTATCTAGATTTCCTTCGAATAAAATGAAAGAAACTGTAATCTACATACTATCGATGAAATTATACTTTTAGTTTTCATGCAACAGTTGTTACCAAAATTTACTTTACTAATTTTCACTGGTAATTTTTTTTAGGATTATTTTATTTATAAATATTTGTATATTCATTATATTATTAAGTGTAGATGATAGGTAATATAATCAAAGCTGTATAAATTATATCTTCTAAGAAAAAATAAAAAAACTGACTTTATTTTATTTGCAAATAATATCAGAATTTTTAACAATGCTAATGAATGACTATAAATTGGAGAGATAATTTAAAATAACACCTATTTTGATTGGGATAAATTGGTTTTCCCGAAAATTGCGGTTTACATTTTTGAATTCTGTTAATAAAGGTAATAAGTTATGAATATTGAAATTTTATATTAATGAAATAAGTAATTATTAAATTTTGATTTGATTTAATATTTCAGAAAACAATCTAAATCATATATGACTACATATTATAGAAACGAAAAACATGGTATTGAACCGTTTCACTATATTTTTCATTCAATTAATTGATCTACATTAACAACCCAATAACACCATTTAAAGATGTTCCGTAATTAAACCATTAAATTTGCAGAATCACACCCGAACAATTAGAAGTCAAATTAAGAATCACAAGCGAGATTCCGCCTTAATTATCTTAAGACTGTTCAAACAAATTATCCGTCTTAAGACACGTCTTTGGAACGTGAATACATTTGGCTTAGCGCCTCACTAAGCCAAATGGCTCCACTAATATGAGTACTTTCCTTCACTGAACAATGCACATCTATCATTGTTAAACGTTTAATCTTGACGCTAATTCCTCTATGAACGGTAATGCGTCTAATTTCGTGTATCTGTGAAGTTATTGTGCTGAATGTAAAAGTTTTGAGTTAAAAAGGTATGCTCTTATGACTAGAAGTACGGAGAAATTGTTCAAGCTACTTTTATAGATACAAATGGATAAATAAGTATTAAAATTCAAATTCAAATTCAAATGATTTATTGTGAGTAGATACGTAAGGGTATTTAAGCTATATCTTTTCTTCCTATAGGTAAGGCTTACAAGTTAAATAATATTTTTTTACATTATAATTGATTGCTGATTTATAGTCTTAAGTATAAAATAGTATGGTTACATGACATTTTCATTTTCTTCATACGAAATGGTTACAATTATATACCAAATATTACGATATTATGATTGAATGGTGGATATACTTTATCCTACGCAACCTCAGCTAAGCCCCTAATCCCATAAAGTTTCATAAAGTTGACGTACACTTTTATCTTCGAGATTCCTGTTAACAAAAACGTTACTTTATTTCTGATATTCACAGCACAAAACTCACACGAAGAATTTTAATGTTTTTTGAAGTGAAAACTTCTTTAGCGGCGTTGAGCACTTTTTCTGTAATGGGTAACTCGCGTCAGGACACGTGACCTGATCGAAAAAGCGTAAGACGGATACCATTCCAAAATATCAAACATGCTCAACGTTAATAATCAAGTTTTCACTTCTGCCGGCACTCCCGGAGTGCAACCCGTCTTTTTTTTATACAGAAGATGACCTTAACGCTTTTAAGAGATCTCTACCAGACTATGCATCATTAAACAGAGCCATTGTCCTTATTATACAATAACCACAAGTATTTTCAAGGTTATCATAGAGTCAAGATGAAAATAAGCCACAGGGACTCAATGATTTATGATTGATCTGGCTGACCCCGTGATATTTACACACAAGACTAAATTTGTTCAGCCCTATTTGATTAACAAGACTCGTTGTCCAAAGCGTAGGCGGCATTGTAATTACTAAGGACACAATTTGGAATCTCTATATTAACGTGTAGGTTTAAAACTCAATTTTAATTGGAACACAGACCATCGATAAAATAAACTACGTAAAAAGTCTTTGCCACAGTAAATAAAAAGCTACGATCTATAAACCTATAAAGCTTTAAAGCTCAAATTAGATAAAATAACTTCCAGATTCAATTATTTTAATGAAGACCATTCATTCAGCTTATTTTACAAAAAAAATAACTCGAAAATTTTTCCTATGGATATTGGAAATTCATGAAAGGGCTGCTTAACTTGGATCATAAAAGACCCCGCGCTATTGTTTCAGAGCAGAATTTTCAGCTTGTTATTTAGTATTTCATAGATTTTAAAGTCAATTAGGTACTTACATCCGTAAGTACCACATTTTTATCACATTTACCACATAACCATCGTTTATTTATTGCACGATTGTGAGAGATATAAGGGGGGATTGAAGAAGAAATAAGGTAATTTTTATTCATTCGTGCTACCTAATTTGTATCGAACTTCAACGTCCTAGTGAAAACTACCACCTCTCTTTACAAGTTGTAAGATCTTAATTGTAGTAAAATAAGTCGATTATTGTTAAATTTCACCGAATTTCGTCACGCTTATTGTACTACTAGCTGTGCTCCGCGGTTTCACCTGCATTGCTCCGTTCCTGTTAGTCTTAGCGTGATGACATATTATAGCCTATAGCATTCCTCGATAAATAGGCTATCTAACACCGAAAGAATTTTTCAAATCGGACCAGTAGTTCCTGAGATTAGCGCATTCAAACAAACAGACAAACAAACTCTTCAGCTTTATTAATAATATTATATATAAGTATAAATAAATTATTGTAACATGTGTAATAAACACAAACTATCTCCATTATTATATCTATATATATCTATATCACAAGTTAAAACATCTTTAAGGTAACCAATGAGATACCGACTAACTAGATGTAACTATTCGTAACACAGAGGTATGTAACACGTAGTAACATGGTAATTGCAACTCAATTACCATCGCCTACACTCAAGCATGGTTCGCAATGAAGAGGCGACTGCCCGTAAGGGCCGCTTAACATTTCAATGGTAATTGCCTGAGGACTGGTCATGTGGATCGAAATGTTACACTTGATTACTGGAAAGGATATTACATATAAGTAAAAAGGTACTTATATTATAAATGCGAAATAACTCTGTCTGTTTTCTCGACAGAACCATTGAACGGATTTTGATAAAATTTGGAACATAGCCTCAACGTTGTGAGAAGACGGGCTACTTTCAAAGAAACAACGAAAAGAGTGAAGTGATGTGAATTTCTTGCAAGCAATATTATTGTCTCCAATTACTACTCTGAATTGTAACAGAATTGTATTGAAACATCTTCAATAATCATGAATAAAAAATCGTTTATTGCATAATATTGTTGTTGGATAGCCAAAAAGCAAAAGGTTGCTTCTCAGCTATTGTTGTCCAAAACAGCGCTGTTTTTCAGACGCCCCTGATAATAAAATTACAAGATACAATGTTGTCAAAATGTACATCGTACATTGTACACGCATCCTAATATTTCAAGGACACATAAAACATGCCATAAATAAATTATTAAATAATAGTATGAAATATTAATCTGTTATTACCTTGCAGGAGTAAGTTTACGGCCAAGCGCGATCGCTCCGGATGGCAGATCGCTCCGTCGTTTACGATTAAACTTTTCCATTCCACTGGTTTGACGACCCGACATGGTCTCACCTTGAGTATAAAATGCTATAGAAACTTGCTATTATGTTTCTTATGATATTTTATTATACTTTGAGAGTGATTTTAAGGGGTTTGAATCAGTTGGTAGGAAATGAATTAATCTTAGTGAAGTAAGTTAGGTTCACTTGATTGTAATAATTTTCATGCAAGTAATGATATTAATTTTCTGTGTAGTATAACAATTAGATTAAGACTGTTATATTTTATTTATATATAAGCATAATAATAAATATAGAACCAACAAAATATGTAAAACGTATACCTACGTAGGATGTAGTTATATCGGTTCCGAAGATAGCTTTTAGGTAGAGATTTTTCAAAGAGTGAGTAGTGACTGTACGAAAAATCAAGGCTTCTAGTTTTTTAAGCTATTGCATAGCTTCTATCGCGGGCCTTGAGCGCGGGGACCGAATACAGAAATTTAGTAACGAAAAACCTCACGCTCCCCACTCCGACGGACACGGAGTGTGGCTTGAATAGGCATGCAATAGCTTTACCGCGGCAGTCCCCGAGTGCCACACGTCTTTTTTTTTAAACTTACTATTATGTAGGTTTTCGTACTTGAAAGTTTTATCATCGTACTTATCTATGTTGATTTCTTATACCAATAATAAAGTATGAACTGGAATGATGTCAAGTATCGTAATGATCACATAAATATCAGTATTTGGAAACTGTACTAATAATAAATAATAAATATAATTTAAATTATTATAAAAATCTTATAGAAATTTTATCAGTAGGAGCTCTATTGTTAATAAATATTTATACATTTCTATACCGCCTCTGTATAAAAGCCTCGTTGACTGAAGAGATATTGGATTTTCAGATAGAATAGAATATTAAAGTTAAAAATAACATCCTATTTTAACCACATAGTTTAATCATTCTAAAAAACTAGCAACGTCGAATGGAAATATTTTAATAATTCTTCCGTTGTCAGCGATAAAGACCTTATAAGCAATAAAATTGAATCGACAATAATTTGCTAACCTCCCTAATTATTGGCATATCAAAATAAACGGGATCTCGAGATGAACCTCATAAATTTGTATTAAGATAGCCTCTTCACTCGTAATTAAGAGCGATAATAAACTGATCTCTCTCATAGTCAATTAACTTCTTTCCGAAGTAAAGTCTCGAAACTAATTTTAATATTGGACTAATTGTAATAATTTTGAAAATCTTGTTTATTTGAAGCTGAGTCGGTCGCTTTGGATTTTGTAATCGTAACATTACAGCGATTTAGTACTTAGGGAAATTATATTATTTAGGATTGTAAATCGGTCTAGGTGTTTTTGAACACGAAAGTGAAATGAAAGAATTTATACATTCAATAAAATCATAATTGAAACATTCATAATTAACACGCATAATTCTATCGATTCCCATATATTACTATTAATATTTTATTTTTTATTCATTTTAATTTGAATTTGATTTCTATAGAAGAAAATTTCGTTAATTTTAAAGTTGAGGAAAATGTATAAGGCTTCGAAATGAATATTCCTCAACGCAGAGTTTAAATTTCAAAGTTATCATCAGAGACTGATAAAAGTTTATTTATATCAGAAAGCAATCATTCCATTTTGATGTTACCCTGTCAAAATGAAAAGAATTGTTTATTCAATATTTTTTTTTGTTACTTTCGCTAATTAATTATTTCAAATCTTTAAAATCCTACAAATACAAAGCCATAACATTCCTGTTTATAAATAAATTTAGGTAAACATTTGTTAACTTTAATTATGTTTGTCCTGATCCTATTTTTATCTCTCCTAACCTTTTATTTGCCTTGATAATTTTAGAAATTGGAAAAAGCCACTGATTGTGAGTTGGGAGCGTGGATTGAAAAGCTCCGTTAGAAATATACCAATGTTCCGCTTCCAAATACATGAAACCTTAAAAACGATAATAGATTCTGCTGAGTAAATTTGGATAGCAATACTGCGTCCTTCATTGGAGTTTAATTAAAACAATCTATACAGCGAGCTGGGAACACTTAATTTACTTCTTTGTTTAAGCTCAGGACGCTTGATGCAAATCTTTGGATTTATATTGTGACTGAGATTGCGTAATCCTGTGTATATTTAGGTTAGGGTGCTTAATGGTTAGAATTTGAATTTAAACGAGTATTAGAGTACGTACAAAAAGCGTTAAACAGATCTTAGACAACAAGTATGTGAAATCTTGTCATTTGTTAGTATGATTTCATAAGGTTTTTGCAATGTATTTTAACTTCTATTTACGAGCCTTTCTTATAAATAAATACAATGCCATTTATTATAAAACATCTAACATAAAGTAACTTAGTAAAGAGAGTCAAGAACTGTAAATTCCTGCCTGCAAATCTATTCTTCACCAAGTCCGTACCTCTCAGTTTTAGTATTTAAGCAAACAACTCAGCTATTTATGTAAACAAATGAATTTATTAAAGGTCCGTTTGCACTATCTTCCTCAGGTGCGTGCGACGTAGCGGGCGGCGCGGGTTCCGTGAACTCCCTGCCGGCGCTCGGCAACGCGCGACTGACGCCTTCCTTCGACGCGTCCACGCCACGGAACGTCACCGCGCTGGTCGGCAAGTCCGCCTACCTCAGCTGCCGTGTACGAAACCTCGGGAACAGAACGGTAAGTGAATACTTTGAACGTTGTGCTTATGAATATTCTATGAAGATTAACTTGAAACTTTCTGTTAACAGGTACTTTTTCATATCGCTTCATTTAGTTTGAAGCGATACATTGGTTATTTACAAACACATTCCTCGCTACAAATCCTCGTACATGAAAGGTGGAAAAGCACTCTTAAGCTTTTGTTTATTTTATATATGAAAGACAGTAAATCAATGTGTAGTTCGTAGAGTCATATAACATCTGCAAAGTAATCACTATATTATTTAAATGGTAAGTTGTAAGCAAAATAGTCGACATAATATATAATCTCTGTAACACGTTACCTTTTAGACGATCCCGAGTCCCAACTGGACAAGCCACAGGCTCACAAATAAACGCGACGGAAACATGAATCAAAGAAATGTCCTTTGGGTATTGATACAATCTTATTTCACGGACGAAAGGTTCTTTGTACCTACAAAATTTCTATTGTAATATATTGACTTACAATTCTATCCTTTTACTATAATCACATGTTTCATGTTTTACTATCAAATGTATAACTAACAATATGGCAATTTAACAAAAAGTTACATTAAATAAATTACCTTATGATAGTTTGGTTTTGGTTGGTTTCATTTCAATCTGTACACTCTTAACATTTGTCGTTCTGTTTACTTACACGTGGTAAATGTTTATTTATAAAATAGTAAATTACAATCGGATTATTATTCAGTGAATAAAAACCTATTAGAGTCTGCTACATCGTGATTGTGACTTTTGCAAAATGTAAAAAATCTATTCAAGTCGCTTGAAACTCAAAATAAATTAAGTCTTTGAAATTCACAGATTCATTACCGTAATAGCTAGCATAACATATGGCTGCAAGTTCTCAGTCACTGCTGTGCCATAAACCAGAAACGCAATAAACGACTTGTACAATAGGTGACCCAGTTTCGACAAAAAATTGGCATGCGCCTGTTACTTTGCACAAGACTTTGGCAAACGTGGTTATAGCTCGATAGTTATTCCGTCGTATTAACAGTTTATGTTACGATATTTAAAATGAAGTCGAATTAAGATAATGAGATGGCAACTCAAGTTGTCGCGTGTTGGCGTTGTGTTGTTGTCGGGATTTATTGCGCATAGTGGTTGGGAGAGCTTTATCTCAAGATTGTACGCTCTAAATTGTTTACACTCCTCGCTGTGAATTATGAAGTTAAAGGCAAATATTCATTTAATGACAAGGAAATTGATGATGATGAAGACTTGATAGAGTAAATGATTTATTTTGAGTATTATTTTCTTATTGTATATGAATTTAAATGTAAGTGCAAATCACGTTTTATTTAAAAACAAAAATGTTCTCCAATTTACCTTCATTTAAGGGTAAGAACATAGGTGGAGTGCAATTTGGGGTTTTCAAGCGAAGAGTGAACCGGTACCTACTAGAGAAACGCGTACCATCTTAGCTTAGCTTTCCATCAGGCGAGATTGTGGTCAAGCGCTTCCCTATCTACAATAAAAAAAGGGTGGCCACTCACTCTACTATAAATTACCTTTATAAATAACAAAATAAGCCTTTATATATATATTCAAAGCTTTGCGTTTTTATATATTCCATTATTATTACCTATTCAATTTATACACGAAAAAGCGACTATTTTACGAGTCCATAACAGTACTCAAACACAGTTACTGCAATTAAAATATACAAAGCAACATATCCAGCACGTAGTTAAAATGATGTCGTATTTTTTAACGCAAAAGATTTGGGTTTGTTAAAATTTTTGTAGAACATAGTTCATTCAACCCGCTACCTCATTTTCATGCCAAAGAAGTATAAATTCAGCTGTATATAACATCGAAATAGAAGCTAAACCACAAACATGGGTTAGGTCTTAGATTTAATGACGTATGAAACGTGTGTGATATATTTTCGTGAAGGAAACTGTACTATTTGCTTCCATCTTCATAAAAATATGTGAGATCTTTCTAGAATTTGGTTTATGAATCTTTTATTGTGATTGAATTATGTTTGACCAGAAGTTTTATGCGCAACTTGCTTGTGTAATATTTAAATTATTTATAAAGGTATGAGTTGGGTTATTTCGTAGCGGAATTCGATTAAAAATAGCTTGCGTTTAAGCTGTGAGTATAATATTAAGGGAGTAATAATATTACAGTCTACAAACCATACTTTTCATACAACAATTGTACCTAGAATACATTCTTGTTACAATTACACCCTACTTATAACGCTACACGCTTTCATGACCACTTTCAAAAATGACGCTTCACACTTCATACATTCGCAATTTCAACACTAACAACAAACTAAAACCTCACTCAAACTCAAAACAAGGCAGGCAAACAGACTTGCCTTTCAGTCAGACCCCTTAGTCAAGTGCCATTACGCACAAGCCACCCCAATGGTCTGACGTCTGACAGATAGTCTGACGCCTGTCGGAGTGCAGCTTCAAAAACACATAATTATACATGATCGTGTTTCATCGCTTTGCGTGACAATTGTAAGAGCTTTGGAGATGTAGCCTAAATGCTTCCTTAAAAGCTGTTTTAGTAATGCTTTTAAGTGATTCATTGTGTTGGATATAGTTGATTTCAAGTTTTACTTGAATAAGAATATTATAATCTCTACGTATACTGATATGGAATCCTGCGTGATGTTTGTTTTTTTTTTATTACATGTTAAAACACTGTTATTCATCATTAAATCTATAATCACGTCGTTGTAAATTATCAAAAAATATCTAAAATAAAAGAAACTAACTGACTAAACTTAATCTGAGTAAATCTAAAGACAAATTATCGTTTATTTCGTATTAGAAATCTTGTTTGTTTATTTCAAACTTGTTACAACTTTCTAAGGATAAACTATAGTTTATTTTGTTGTTGAAGTGACACAAAGTTAAATTAATATTCTTACAATTATTGAATTTGAACTCAAACAAAACTATAATTACGTGAAATTTACTCAAGTAAATAATAATCAAAGTCTTTATAAGTTATAAAATTATGTCAGATATTAATTACCTGCAGAAACAACAGATAAAATCTAGTATTTCTATAGCTTCCTTGTTATATTGATACATACGAGGTGCTACTACGCACGGAGCTACAATACTGTCAAGTTTTAAAAACCATTTCTTCTCTGGCATGATTAAGAAATGAACATACATCTGTAGTATGAAATCCATTCATCTAAACATCCAAACTTTCTGATTTAAATATATCAGTATATTTAGTCATGTTCTTTAAAATATCATCATTATAGTTAGTTTCAGCATGAACTTTATAAACATGTATTTAACCCAGTTGGAACGTTGGAAATGGTACACCGAAATTAATTTCCCAAATAATATTTGGAATATCTCATATTACGATGGTATGCAGGAATTTATCTTTGATATTTGCGAGATAAATAAACGCTGTTTAGATTTACAAGGTTTTAATCATAGTTTACTTATATTTTAAATATATATAACAATTTTTTATACAAAACAAGAACACCCGTGAAGTAAACAGAAGAAAAAGACGTAGCTTGGAATTAATAAAAACATATTCTGTTCTTTCCTTTTAAGGGCCGATTTTCCAATGCTTGTATAAACCTTATCCGTCCAATAAAGTATTACACGATAATATTAAAATGTCACGTATAAACTATCAAATACGGGCAATTATAATACGTTTTAAAAATGGTAGTTTTATACATTACTAGCGGTCCGCCCCGGCTTCGCCCGTGGTACATATTTCGCAATAAAAAGTGGCCTATGTCCTTTCTCGGGTATCAAAATATCTCTATACCAAATTTCATGCAAATTGGTTCAGTACTAGTTAAGGCGTGATTGAGTAACAGACAGACAGACAGAGTTACTTTCGCATTTATAATATTAGTATGGATGTGCTATTTATTAAATAGGTTTGAAGTTGGTGCCGAACATTAAGCACTTAGTATTAAGCCCGTGCACCGACATCAAACCTTTTTAATAAATAGCACATATATAATATTACTAGCGGTCCGCCCCGGCTTCGCCCGTGGTACGTGTTTACGTTTTCTCTACATAAGAACCATCCTCGTACTTCAAGGAATATAATAAAAAAAGAATTATCGAAATCGGTTCAGCCGTTCTCGAGTTATGCGCTTACCAACACATTTTGCGATTCATTTTTATATATAAGATGTAGTAAATAATAATGTCAAATCTTTTTTATTTCTTACTTTTCCGTTTTTGAAGTCGGTTGTTTTTAACGCAGTTATTTTTATTAGTGAATATCAAGCTTTCCGTGCGATTAGAGCTTTTTATGAAAATAAAGCTCTCCGTGTGATTAGAGCTTCTTGTGAAAATTAAGCTCTCCGTGTGATAAGAGCCTTTATTGAAAATTAAGCTCTCCGTGCGAATAGAGCTTTTTGTGAAAATTAAGCTCTCCATGCGATTAGAGCTTTTTGTGAAAATTAAGCTCACCGTGCGATTAGAGCTTTTTGTGAAAATTAAGCTTTCCGTGCGATTAGTTTTTTGTGAAAATTAAGCTCTCCGTGCGATTAGAGCTTTTTTGTGAAAATTTAGCTTTCTGTGCGAATAGAGCTTTTTGTGAAAATTAAGCTCTCCGTGCGAATAGAGCTTTTTGTGAAAATTAAGCTCTCCATGCGATTAGAGCTTTTTGTGAAAATTAAGCTTTCCGTTCGATGAGAGCTTTTAATGAAAAATAAGCTCTCCGTGCGATTATAGCTTTTTTGAAAATTAAGCCTCCGTGCGATTAGAGCTTTTTGTGAAAATTAAGCTCTCCATGCGATTAGACCTTTTTGTGAAAATTAAGCTCTCCGTGCGATTAGAGCTTTTGTGAAAATTAAACTCTCCGTGCGATTAGAGCTTTTTGTGAAAATTAAGCTCTCCGTGCGATTAGAGCTTTTTGTGAAAATTAAGCTCTCTGTGCGAATAGAGCTTTTTGTGAAAATTAAGCTCTCCGTGCGATTAGAGCTTTTTGTGAAAATTAAGCTCTCCGTGCAATTAGTTTTTTGTGAAAATTAAGCTCTCCGTGCGATTAGAGCTTTTTTGTGAAAATTTAGCTTTCCGTGCGAATAGAGCTTTTTGTGAAAATTTAGCTCTCCGTGCGATTAGAGCTTTTTGTGAAAATTAAGCTCTCCATGCGATTAGAGCTTTTTGTGAAAATTAAGCTCTCTATACAATTAGAGCTTTTTGTGAAAATTAAGCTCTCCGTGCGATTAGAGCTTTTTGTGAAAATTATATGTAAATTTGATAGCGATGAAACATTATCATGACATGAAGCTGATTTGATGATGGAATCGGAAGGTGGCCATAGGAACTCAGTAATATATTGACTCAACTTTATCGAGTTTGGGTTCGTTTGATTCGTGTTGAAAAATACACTAAAAAGTATTAAATAAAAATAACTGCGTTAAAAACAACCGACTTCAAAAACGGAAAAGTAAGAAATAAAAAAGATTTGATATTATTAACTACTACATAATATTATTGTACATATTTCGCAATAAAAAGTGGCCTATGTCCTTTCTCGGGTATCAAAATATCTCTATACCAAATTTCATGCAAATTGGTTCAGTAGTTAAGGCGTGATTGAGTAACAGACAGACAGACAGAGTTACTTTCGCATTTATAATATTAGTATGGATTCGACGAATAAGTTTTATCCAAGCATTGAGAAATCGGCCCTAAGCCGAACAAAAATTTCTAAAAACAGTCTAATTATTTCGATACCCTGTACAAAAGGAAGGAACAATTTTTAATAACAGTTTGGATGTTAATTAGCAAGTTACAGCTATTAGCCATCGAGGGTGCGCTGTTTGTTCTTCGAGTAATTTTTAATAATTATTCTCACCTCCTTTGAAATGTTTAATTTGTTAGCTAACTCAATTTAACATCCCTTCGCGAAGTCGAATAATATTTTATGTTTTTTAATTAAGAAAGTACGGAAGTTTGCTTGCTAATGGATCCGACCCGCTCCGAGTGAAACTTTATGCGTTTCGGGAGAGACATGACCGCACCGCTTTTTGTTTTTGTGTTTTTGCGTATTTATTGTGAGTTTCGGTGTTATTAGCTGTAAGGAAATGTTAATATATTCTGCGTTATATGGTACGTGAGGTTCAGTTGTTGTTATTTTGTTGTATTTTTGTGAATAATCGTTTGAGGGTACATAATATCTAGATCATTTTTACACATAATGTATTTTTGCTAGATGTTGGACGATGTAATAACTTGACTCAATTTTGCACGCCTCATAAGCGAAGCGTTGAGGTGGGTACTACTGTCACTTCGCGCAAAACATCTGATTTTTCAAACTTAAAATGTCTTTATGTATCATACATTGCACTTGTAAGATAATACATACACACACATATTAAGAAAAAACACTATTTTTAACGTTCATGATATTTTTGATGTCATTTTTGTTATTTAAACTAGTTAAAAAACAGTTTAAAAAAGTTCTGTCTTGGACGTCCGTGTGTCTGTATGTGCGGATCCTTTTTCTTGTTAACACGATAGCGACCGAAATACTTTACTAATCGAGTCTTTTTTTTTCTCTTACGCTTGAGTATGCTCAGGAATAGAACCCTTTCATTTTTCAGGGTCTGATTCGATGTGGTTTAATTGTTATTAAATAAACAAAAATAATAATTAATAAATATTTATTAAAAAAAAATTATGAGGCGTGCACTTTTGGATTTTCCAAATTATTTTTAACTGTACCTGATACTGTGAATGTTATTTTCATACTTATTTTATTACATATTTTATTATTACCTACCCATTTCACTGTCCCTTGTCTTATAACATTCCTACTTTACTATTTCAGCTATTTTTCCTTGCGTCAAATAACTCGAAAAATAACACAATTTATTTCATAAACATAACTTATTTATAAACAAAACTAGCGGTCCGCCCCGGCTTCGCCCGTGGTACATATTTCGCAATAAAAGGTAGCCTATGTTCTTTCTCGGGGTCTAAAGATTATCTGTGCCAAATTTCATCAAAATCGGTCCAGTAGTTTATGCGTGAAAACCATACATACATACAAACCTTTCCTCTTTATAATATTAGTATAGATAAGTATGTCTTTAACTCTACAACACCCGACACCAAAACAAACGGCATGGAAGGTTCGAGGAAATCCATTAAAACATTGGTACAAAGCTACGTTTAAAACGGGCACATTAGCTACAACGTAAACACGGCCTTATGAATATGCACAGTGTCATTATCATGAACAAATGCCTGTAAGAACTCGTCTCAGATCATTATGCGAGTTTCCACACCGCTCGCTGATTTATTTTAACACTCCCAACCGTGTAACTTGAGACCCGGGTAATGTCTTATACCATGAGTATTATCTTTGAATCGATATGAGAGTTGTTTGACTGAAAGCTTTAAGTTCAATATAAGTGTAATTATTTCTAATAAATGTTGTTGTGCACTTCGGCTAGGTCTGTGGTACATTTTATTGGTCGTACCAACTCAGAAACCTTCGTGGGCTCATGGACAACATTTTGCTGAAGATCATCACATGATCATCATGACAAATACATAGTTTAAAGGGCATTACATTATTTGAAGGGCATACAGATAAACATTTATTTATACACTAGCTTTCCGCCCGCGGCTTCGACCGCGTTTTCACAGAAAACCCCGCATAGTTCCCTTTCCCGTGGGATTTTCAGAATAAAACCTATCCCATCTCTCAAGTTGGATCGAACTGCACATGGTGTGCGAATTTTATTATAATCGGTTAAGTGGTTTAGGAGTCCATTGAGGACAAACATTGTGACACGAGATTTATATATATTAAGATATACCTACATAGGTAGGTATAGTTCTTTACCGGGTGTCACGAACCGACAAGAATTTTGAACAGATCCGATCGCATTATTGTGCTCGGAGATATCTATTTCAAACTTTATACTTTATAACATTATGAAGAGATACCGAGGCAGCATTAATTAACATTCATAATAAAATTAAATTAACTTATGATTGTTTTGATTTCATGTTTGTAGATTCTACATAGAGATAAGCTTTCAAAGTAAATAGCTCAGATTCAAAAACACTAATTTCAAACTTGTATTAAATAAATATTGCAGCTATTTGGAAAATGCGTTTCAACTTTAAATTAGCAGTTATTTAGGTTGCATAAATAAGAAGGTATTTATTCGCTACAGCATTGTTATTTCATTGTATTTAAACTCCTGTAATGTAAGTTTAGAAATAAAACAATTTACCAAATAAATATTATATTTTTATTGGTTGTATAAGTTCATCAGATGTCCCGATATTAATAAGTATGTGGTAAATGTTAAAAATATGTAATGACGATTCGAAAGTGCTTCTAAAAGAAGTCTAATTGAATAAATAGATGTTTGAGTTTGAGTTTATGTGCTTTTTGAATCTAGTGTCTGTTTTTGTGTCAAAATGCATCCAAATCCGATTAGTCGTTTTTACTGAGTCAAACTTTCTCACAAACTTTCCAGTTTCTCAGCATTTTAAGACCTAAAAAGATAATCCAAAAAACAATAGTTTCAGCGATAAAGCTTTGATAATTTCGTGTAACGACGGTGGCGTCGTAAAAGATAATTTATTATTTTTAATGAATACGGGCCAAGTTAGCCCGTTACTGCTTTATGGTTCAGGGTAATGAAATGATGTCACGAGTCACAGACACTCCTGTTTAGATCAGCTATAAAAACACGCTTCTATTAAATCTATATAATATACAAAAATGAAACCCGTTTCGCGTTGTCACGGCATCACGTGTGAACGGCTGAACCGATTTCGATAATTATTTTTTTATTATATTCCTTGAAGTACAGTACAAGTAGGATGGTTCTTATGTAGAGAAAAAGTTAATATGTACCACGAGCGAAGACGGGGCGGGCCGCTAATATACAAATATTTTCCAAACTAATTATAGTGATTTTGAAAGTTTGACTTAATTTTTAAGTTATTAATTTGTTATGTGTATCTTCTTGTTTCTATGACACTAACCATTGTTTTACGTAATAAAATAGAGTGAAATATAATTAACGTGTATTCGTATATATGTACACTAGCTGTGCTCCGCGGTTTCACCCGCAGTGCTCCGCTCCTATTGATTTCCTTCCTCGATGAATGGACTACCTATCTAACACCGAAATAATTTTTCAAATCGGACCAGTAGTTCCCAAGATTAGCGCGTTCAAACAAACAAACAAACTTCTGCTTAATAATATTATATTAGTACATTGAGATAATATTACTACGTATGGAGGAGACACCACGAACAAAATCTGTGCGCCATTTTTTTGCTCTAACTATTTTAAAAATTATTATCTTGTTAGGTACTTACCGATGAAAAGTTATGTTAGTCACTTTTCCGTATTATTTGCATTATTTATGCAATATCGTAACACACACGAAGGCATATTTGATGCGTTTCACTTTAAAACAAATAAAAAATGAGCGTGCAGTTAAGCCATATGGCTTATGGTGAGCGGAACATAAGTGATGTAGGCGGTGTCGTCTCCATATGTATATCTCAATGTATTATTATAGATTTATTTCAAATATTATTTCCTTTTAAAAAGGAATGAGAAGAATTACGTAGAGTTGTAAAAAAATCTTTTAATAAAAACGGCCTAAAACTCAATTAGTGCACCTACGCTAAGCTTAAAACACCTCTAGATATTTAAAAATATTCAGCGCAGTATATTGGCAGAAGTTTCAGTAAATACTGCGAGGGATTAGAACAAAGTTTACAGTAGATTTTTGGACATTTATTTACAATAAACAGGAGATGTTGGCGATCCGCCAGCGCGTAGAATGAACCGCGGCTAACTTCACCGCGCAACATTTTTGGGACTCATTGATTGACATTTACAAATGTTACAAATGAACAGACATGTGTACCTATTGATCAGGTAAATGACTTTATCGGTTTTTTATGCAAAAGCAAGTAAGCAAAACAATACTAATGTTTAACACCAATATATACTTCGAAATAATAATTGTAATCAACCATCGTCTTAGTCTATCTTTTAAATCAATATAAACCCACCAGCTTGCAAGATATGACTATTTCTTTACTTATTCTTTTTAAAGACACTTTTAAAATTTCTTCTAGCCGACAAAATAATCAATTCATTGATGTGAAAATAGAACCTCACATTAATCCACCATTAAACAAAAACAGGAAGAAACACACATTTTAAAACCACAAATGCAAGTCAAATAAATCTCACAATTCACGCTAATACTATGAAAACACAATTATTGAGATTTCTCGGAGCGGCAATTCATATTGGTCTGTCAACAGTTTTATACTTAGCCAATAAGGACGAAAGTTGCGTGCGACAAACAGACAAGTCGTTTATGGGTTTTATTGAATGTGCTGAGATTACAATAACTTGAGACGGGGATGATTTATCGGTGCACGCGAAATTCGATTCTATTGTTATTTTTCTTTAATACATTCGATTGAAGTTCCGAGTTAAAAAAGATTGGAGTTTGCGAGTTCATATGAAAGTGGGTTATACATTTTAAGAGATAAATTATTTGCGAACCCTTTTATGCGGTGTTTGTACATCGATATTTATTTATAGTATTCGGGAAGCTTGACTCAGATTATGTTGTGTTATGTAACTGTATCTTATTAATGGAGTTTTCAGGTAAGGAAAATTTCGTATTTTATTCACTTCTTAATGAATTTTATTCACTTCATTTATCCAGCAACTAAATTATTATCATTGAATTGATTGACATAGAAATTACAATATCTGTACGCTGATAATAATCGGCGTTGGTTGTTCAACCGACACTCGGATTTTTTTTTATTTACATTGTTCAATGCTACATAAATTTTCTGTTGTTAGCTGTGTTTCGGTAATATTAACGAGACAAACACTTTGATTAGTTCTAGATACCGAGCTTAAATTTTATGACCTATAAGCTTACGTAATAAGCGCTGTGGAAGCCAAATAAACATATTATTATATTACTATTACATTATTAACATATTCATTGATAAATGATAACACTTATAAACACGCAAAGCAATGCAAAGCAAAAAAAAAAGTGCTCTACATTCTACAATTCAAGTGTTCCTTCGAAATTTTAAAATACACGCTACGACCTGAGAACTTCCTATTTCGAGAGCTTTTCTTTAAAAATAATATATTTCAACAATATCCTATATTTCAAAGCAAGTATAATAATATTTCAATTGATATTCAGTATTCAGGAACCACATCAAAAGTGTGCATATGAGCAGAGGCATGCGATAAGAGGCTTACGAGGGTCTCAGTTCGCACAACTTTGCAATTTTTGTTCTAATGTGGTTAACGATGCCTGTTTGGACCTTTGGATCCTTTCGAGCATTAACAAGATCCTCCTTTATTTATAATAGCATTTAGGATGTACATAATTATTATTTATAGGCATGTATAGCGTAAATCCGTGTAGTGGCTTTTTAGGGTTCCGTAGCCAAAATGGCAAAAACGGAACCCTTATAGTTTCGTCATGTCCGTCTGTCCGTCTGTCCGTCTGTCCGTCTGTCACAGCCGATTTACTCGGAAACTATAAGTACTACAGTGATGAAATTTGATGGGAATATGTGTTGTATGAACCGCTACAAAAATATGACACTAAATAGTAAAAAAAAGAATTGGGGGTGGGGCCCCCCATACATGTAACTGAGGGATGAAATTTTTTTTTTCGATGTACATACCCGTGTGGGGTATCAATGGAAAGGTCTTTTAAAATGATATAAAGTTTTCTAAAAAACATTTTTCTTAAAGTGAACGGTTTTTGAGATATCAGCTCTCAAAGTCGTAAAAAGTATGTCCCCCCCCCTCTATTTTTATAACTACGGGGTATAAAATTCTAAAAAAAATAGAGGTGATGCATGCTAATTAACTCTTTCAACGATTTTTGGTTTGATCAAAGTATCTCTTATAGTTTTTGAGATAGGTTGATTTAACTGTAATTTATTATATTTGCTGCTACGGAACCCTTTGTGCGCGAGCCCGACTCGCACTTGGCCGGTTTTATTTAATATTCCGTCAGAGGCTGTTAGTTCGACGACAATATTGGTTTTAGTGTCTGCTTTTTTAAATGCTATATTTGTATACAGAACTTGTCTAGTTTACTAAATAAGCAATTACTGACAGCAATAAAAATATAATTTGTTTATTTTACAAGTAAGTCAGCAGTTGCGTATAACCATGACATAAAAATTATGTTCATAGAACTGTTATGTATATTTTGTAAACATGTCATAATTATAGGCTTTTAAATTCTTGAATATAATATATAGAAACGTATTTAACTTGAAACCATCTTTTATTTCAACTAAATCTAGTTTGAGTGAACTTTAATTAAAAACTTCGACCTCGTCATAGATTGCAACTTCTATGATTTAAGTTTTGTAATTAAAATATATTCAAAGAAAAAGAGTATTCGAGTGGATTTTATTAAAAGAGTTTAAGATAGTGGTATTAGTAAAATGGGATTATTAGATTCGTGAGCAATTTAAATTTTATTCCAAAACTATGAATGAATGAACAATTATAGTGCATAATATTTGTTCACCTTCTAGTAAAGCTTTTCAATATGACGGTGCAAGTTGGTCAAAATCCATTGTGAGATAATATATTGTATTCTATGACAGTCATAATAAAACAATCCTATTATACTTTTTAAGACATAGGTAAAAAGTGTCCCTTATTAGCTTCAAGTGTAGTGCTAGTATGCATAGATTCTGAAAGTTCTTCAATTATAACAAAGCATTAACCAAATACTTTCATAGTTGATTCCAAAATGGCTCTCCACTAAATTATTTTGAACGAGTTAAAACAAATTTCGATTCGGACAAAGAGAGGCGTGGCGAATAGTTGGAAACTCATACAATCGAAGTTTATAAATTTGTGGACCACTTGAAACGTTCGGGTGCGATTTGCTCTGTTTGCACGGAACTTTCTCGAATGCGTTGAACGCTCTCAATCGATTCCTATATCTACGCAATTGAGCTCCGAAATGGGGTCGTTTGACTGATTGACTTAGCATACTTTATACTTTGTTATTTTACATGGTGGTTTTAGCAGGAGTGGAATTTTTATAAGAAAGATCATTGCATGCTTAGATTCTTACAAATACATATTATATCATCTCTAATTGTTTCTTTCTGGTTTCAAAGCAGCAGTTCTATTTAAATAAGAAATCCAGTTAAGTTCTGAGATCCACATCATAGTGAGAAGTTATAATGCTATCCACTGCTCCCCAACCTATCATTGGAGATTTCATTCCATACTGAAATAAGGAAAGGTATTTCCTTAATGTTAAACTATTATAGATTCCTCTAGCGATCTATATTATTTTAAGACTGCAATATATCTTGCAAGTCTCTCGTGCCATATAATATGGGCATTGGAAACTTCAAATGAAACAAAATGTTAGCATGAATTGCCTGCAGTGGAATTTAGTGCTGATAATTATGTGGCCATACAAGTTCTAGTCAATTTAACCGACATGTCGACATAATATATTGAACTAATATCTGCCGAAAATGTTAGATGTAATGTGGATGGTAATGATGAATAACGGTTGGCTACTAGCGTTCGTGTGTTGTGAGTTCTGTTTAGGGATACATTTTACCAGTTTGTTGGCAAATGTACTAGTATGTACATTATTTTTAGCTGCTTTTTTAATACTTTCAATGTTTTTGCTTAAT
Source organism: Colias philodice (assembly GCF_061535455.1). Lineage (NCBI taxonomy): Eukaryota > Metazoa > Arthropoda > Insecta > Lepidoptera > Pieridae > Colias > Colias philodice. Next base: position 348,343 of record NW_028322190.1, on the reverse strand, counting down.
ATTTCGTTTTGATAATAATTTTCTTTACCTTTCATTTAAAGAGCTTTTCATATATCAAGATGAACATGAACTTGACTAATAAAATAATGTTCAGGCAATAAATAAAATTCATAGTTATTTGTCTGAAAGAAAATATATCTTCTTTGTTCCACTATTTCTTTTGAAAGGGAAAGAGCATCGTTTAAATTACGCACTCGAGTTCACTAAATAAATTAATGTTAAACACCCCTATCACTAAGTGCCTACGCAAGGGCAGGTTGTAAATTTATCTCCGTCCTTAAGGTAATGGTCACAAGAATAGCGAATAGCGACAAGCGACAAACGACAAACGAAAAACCACTAAGCGATATGAGAATCGTTTAGACTTATTTGTAAAGGATAGTGAATTATTTAGAAACTAGATTTCCGCCCGCGGCTTCGCCCGCGTATTCAAAGGAAAACCCGCATAGTTCCCGTTCCCGTGGGATTTCCGGGATAAAACCTATCCTATGTGTTAATTGACCGCCTCCTCGGTACAGTGGTTGACGCGTGAGCGTAGAACCGAGGGGTCCTGGGTTCGATTCCCGGTGGAGACGAAAAAAAAAATGTCTCGGTCTGGCAGGACACAGAAGGCTGATCACCTACTTGTCCCTAAAGAAAAATCGATCAGTGAAACAGATGTATGAATAATGCATCTGCCCCCTACCCCACTACGGGGACACGGGACTTCACTACTACTACTATGTGTTAATCCAAGTTAGTGTGCTAAATTTCATTGTAATCGGTTCAGTAGTTTTTACGTGAAAGAGTAACAAACATCCATACATCCATACAAACTTTCGCCTTTATAATAGTATTAAGATAGAACCTAATATGCACTGTTATATTAGCAGTATTTATTCTGTTCTTTATAAGCTTATGATCAAACACGTGTGTCACTAATTTAAACTTTTCTGATAAAAACAATACCTTATTTTGTGTTGATATCTGTGTGTTACACTTCTAATATGATTTGAAAATCGATATATTTCCTATCAGTAAACAAATTTCGACTTTATGTCAGTGAGATAAGAGTCGGTTCTAGAAAATTCCTGTCAATATTCGCTACCGCTCGTTCTTGTTACCTAGAATTTGGGCACAGTGCTTGAACCGCTAACAAATGGCCGACAATACAAACACAGATAATTAATATTTTAGTGGGCCTCCGATGAAATAGTTCGGATGTTTGGAAATGGAATTTGTTTGGCTTTCTGTTCATATCTGTATATACTCAGCCAATATTTCAAACAATCCAATTAGATTATTTCACTTTAGGAGTTTGTTCCGGCTTCGCCCGGTTTGACCTGAGATAAATAAAGTTAATAATATGTATCATGTGGCTTTAGGTTTAAAGATTTGTTTAAGTACTCATAAACACAATTTTTTCACTTAAAGTATGTAGATTTCTTATTTTAAAAGAATTTTAAAAATCAGTGCCATACATCCATTTACTACTTACATTAAAACTCGGAAACGTTACAAATACATATTTAAATGTATAAATATTTAAGCTTTCATCTAAATTTTATATTTTTTATCTGTATCATTTTATCAGCCGTTTTAAAAATAAGGAATAGAAAACATTCATCTGTCATGACTTCCTCTCGCTGAGATAATCTTTGACCTCTGAATTTGACAAGTCACGGTGTCCGACGGTGCCTTGAAATCCTTTGATTTCTAATCGCTTTTTTTCGTACAAAATCTTTATAGAAAATTGCTATTTCATGGTCTGTTTTAATGAATGTCATAATTCACAATGTCTAACGTTTTACAACTGGGGGTTACCATGAAGTCTTGATATTGCACGCCTCATAAGCGAAGCGTTGAGGTGGGTACTACTGTCACTTCGCGCAAAACATCTGATTTTTCAAACTTAAAATGTCTTTATGTATCATACATTGCACTTGTAAGATAATACATACACACACATATTAAGAAAAAACACTATTTTTAACGTTCATGATATTTTTGATGTCATTTTTAGGGTTCCGTAGCCAAAATGGCAAAAACGGAACCCTTATAGTTTCGTCATGTCCGTCTGTCCGTCTGTCCGTCTGTCCGTCTGTCACAGCCGATTTACTCGGAAACTATAAGTACTACAGTGATGAAATTTGATGGGAATATGTGTTGTATGAACCGCTACAAAAATATGACACTAAATAGTAAAAAAAAGAATTGGGGGTGGGGCCCCCCATACATGTAACTGAGGGATGAAATTTTTTTTTTCGATGTACATACCCGTGTGGGGTATCAATGGAAAGGTCTTTTAAAATGATATAAAGTTTTCTAAAAAACATTTTTCTTAAAGTGAACGGTTTTTGAGATATCAGCTCTCAAAGTCGTAAAAAGTATGTCCCCCCCCCTCTATTTTTATAACTACGGGGTATAAAATTCTAAAAAAAATAGAGGTGATGCATGCTAATTAACTCTTTCAACGATTTTTGGTTTGATCAAAGTATCTCTTATAGTTTTTGAGATAGGTTGATTTAACTGTAATTTATTATATTTGCTGCTACGGAACCCTTTGTGCGCGAGCCCGACTCGCACTTGGCCGGTTTTTTGTTATTTAAACTAGTTAAAAAACAGTTTAAAAAAGTTCTGTCTTGGACGTCCGTGTGTCTGTATGTGCGGATCCTTTTTCTTGTTAACACGATAGCGACCGAAATACTTTACTAATCGAGTCTTTTTTTTTCTCTTACGCTTGAGTATGCTCAGGAATAGAACCCTTTCATTTTTCAGGGTCTGATTCGATGTGGTTTAATTGTTATTAAATAAACAAAAATAATAATTAATAAATATTTATTAAAAAAAAATTATGAGGCGTGCACTTTTGGATTTTCCAAATTATTTTTATAGGTATTATGCAGTTACTAAACTGAAAACCACAAGTTTTTGTTCAAGTACAATTATTTTGTATTTCTTTAAAACATTAAATTACCAGAACTATTTCGGACACAAAATAAAAGCACAATTCGATTTACACAGAACAAACTTAAGACCAAATTAATTGAAACGACCTAAAATGGAGGCTTACGAAAGACTCGCAATATCCGCTAGCTTTATTTCTACATACGATCTCATTTAGCCTGCTATTAATAATAACACAAAGCCCCAAAGCGATGTTTTTCCATTTAACGATAATGGAACAAAACAAACCCTTCGTTCAATTAAAAAAGGCATCGGGAAGATAGCGCCGAACCCGAGTATTGTTCCCTTTATATCGACGCCTTTGTTTCATTTGTTGAAAAAACATATCGAATTCGGAAAATGGCGAATTCGACTCACGTTTTAGCCAATAATGAGGCGGTAGAGTAGCGGTTCGTCTGCCGCCGTACGCGTAGAGCGCTGGATGCCGCAGGCACACGCACACGCTCTTTTAAACATGGTACCTTTGTTTGGCTATTGTCTAGTCAGGTAATGATTGTGTATACTCATCTGAAAAATGAGGTTATATACTAAGGTCTTCTGTGAACATTGGAGTCACTTTTGTGTTCAGCAATAGTTTAAAGTTTAAACCTTTTATTGAAGTTAATCTTGTACCACAAATTACTGGAAATTAATAAGGAGAATGCCGAGCTAAAATAATATTTATAAGCTGCAAAGCTCCACATTCAGACAACAAAGATAACTGTCCTTTCAACTAAATAGATATTTGCTTAAACATAGAACAAAAATGTACGAACAGTTAAATACCCAGGCGGCATCCAGACGCCTGTAAGTCTACGACCATCATCGGCTCGCCCAGATGGATCCGCTTTTCTTTGCAACTGTCCATTTAGAAAATACGTGCTCACCTTCTGTTTGCCAAAATTATACTTATTCATAAACCGGAATGTTTTATTTATTTGTTGTTGCGAACAGCTTTGATCTACTTTCGAAGTCGGTCAAAAGCGCCGCCAAGTAACTTTGTTATTTTATACATTTTTTCACCGCGAATTTGGCAGCGACTCACCTGATTTTTAAGTACTTTCCTCTGTGTTTTTAATAAAAATTTTCTCCTCTTTTTAGACAAGGTATATCCCGCTTTGTTACTCTCAATTATTATGATTAACAGTTAGACTGTACTAAAAAATGTAGACTGCTTCTGTATGGCGACTGTGTATTTTTTTGTCTTTATACAACGTGTTTTTGATTTTATATGATCAGTGATCACAGATTAATAAATAATTACTACATAATAATATTATTGACAACATTCTAAGTATAACTGAAAATATTTTTACAATAATTTGGAAAATCCAAAAGTGCACGCCTCATAATTTTTTTTTAATAAATATTTATTAATTATTATTTTTGTTTATTTAATAACAATTAAACCACATCGAATCAGACCCTGAAAAATGAAAGGGTTCTATTCCTGAGCATACTCAAGCGTAAGAGAAAAAAAAAGACTCGATTAGTAAAGTATTTCGGTCGCTATCGTGTTAACAAGAAAAAGGATCCGCACATACAGACACACGGACGTCCAAGACAGAACTTTTTTAAACTGTTTTTTAACTAGTTTAAATAACAAAAATGACATCAAAAATATCATGAACGTTAAAAATAGTGTTTTTTCTTAATATGTGTGTGTATGTATTATCTTACAAGTGCAATGTATGATACATAAAGACATTTTAAGTTTGAAAAATCAGATGTTTTGCGCGAAGTGACAGTAGTACCCACCTCAACGCTTCGCTTATGAGGCGTGCAATATATCAAAATGTCTTTTTAAGGTAAAACTTGGTTAAATTGAATAATGATAAAGTACTAAATCGTCTCCTTGACACAAACAATAAATTTAAAACAAGGTTTAAAACATTGACTTTTACAATAAAAATAACGCTAACATCTACAAATAACGTAAAAAACTTCAATAATTAACCAAAAACAAGAGACAATGCGGGTAAACAGACAACAGGCGAGTGTACGAGGAATAATAAATAAAAATCTTTTGAAAAGACAATTTCATCTGAGCCCCGTTACAGCTGAACCTTTACAATATCATATAAACAAAAGAAATGTATTTACCCGTACTAAAAACAAATATATTTCGCCCCTTATTATAATAAAATACCCCAATAAAAGTAACAATTTGCTTAAACTGTCTGGACTTAATAGTTTACTTATTAGATGTGCTTTTAAAATAATATTGAGCAAACAACTCGTGCTATAAATAGATGTTGTATTAAACGATTTTCTTGTGAAAACTGATTTAAAACACGTAATTTAAAACTCGAGTTCTTCAGTAGTTTCCACCGAACATTAGATTTTTATAAATATTCATAATGACCACTGAATTATAAAATTATTTTTAAAGTTTGTAATTCAATTCATATAAATATATACGAATTTCAAATACAATACTGTAATAATATCCTTAATGTTTCGCTTAGAGCCCTTAATTGTTTAAGGAAAATCTTTGCTTACCGATCCCATTACTGCAACGCTATTGTGTCCAATTTAAAATGGCGGATTATGGGATTTTCAAATGAAAGTATTTTTTCAAGATTGCCGCTTCATTCACCTTGGATAAGCCTGTTTTTGTTTCAGCTTGTGTTACCTGCTGTTTTTTACCTTTTATTCATACAATTATTCTCTTTGGTATTATATTTAATTAATAAAACAAAAGCGTTTTGCCTGTTAAAAATGAATGAAAAACTGTATTTGGATAATATTTGAAAACATGGATGTAAGATGTTTGCCAACATTAGGAATATCAATCAGTTTTATGTATAAAACAATTTTTTTATAAAAAGTCATAATTATATTATATCTTGGGATGGGACGTGAATATCAAACAGGTAAAGCAGCTATACAATATACAAGTGATAACTGCGTTAAAAACAACCGACTTCAAACTTGCACTTGCAACATTTACAAATACAGACTTAAATGCTCATAAAATAAAAACTACTGGGCCTATCCTAATAAAATTTTTATGGGACCAATTCGACACCATCCCGCATCGAACAAAAAAAGAACCACGTAAATCGGTTGAGAAACCTCGGAGTAATCGGTGTACATACATAAAAAAAAAGAAAAAACATACCGGCCGAATTGATAACCTCCTCCTTTTTTTGAAGTCGGTTAAAAACAATGAACTTTTATGTAAATCCTGCGAACCTTAATTAAGTGTCAAAATAAGTTAAACTGATTAAAATCGAATATCTTCGCGACACAATACTTAATTAAACAAAAAGGCTGGTAATGAATGTGTTAACTTCGCTCTCATCGTGTTACGCGTAATCTCAATTATATGTATTTATTTTTATCTTTATTATTACACTAAAAGCTACTTAAATAATTTATGCTTACCATTTAGTTTAATGTTAAAATATCACCCGTTCTTTATATGTACTTTTGTTTGTTATTAATGTTAATCCGACCAAGAAAACAAGAAAAATACATATTGCCGAAAACAATTACATGATTACATTCTCAGTTACATACGAAACGATAGATTTAGGTTGGTGTAAAAGCAAATGAAGTCGGAAGAAAATGCGGATCTACACTTTTTCCTACTCTCTTACATAACGTATATCAACTCGCATGTGTTTAATTTTTGCAAGTAAAAGTAATGAATGTCTCGAATTGCCATACCGTTTACATGTAAATAATGTCAATCACAATCGATATAATTTTGTTATTAATTATTTATGTTTGATTCACACTTTTTAAATAAATATTCTGTATGTGTTTTAAATTCTTGAGACGCTATAAACTTGACCTATTTCAAAGTCGCTCGTAACCAAATAGTTTAGTCAAAATCATCAAACAAGTTCAAGGTAAGCATACAAAAAGCCTAAACATCAAATAATTTTAAACGGGACATTAATTAATCATCGCGCCAAAGAAATTAAACAGAATCTATTCATGGCGCTCGCAAATCGCGTCAAAACATTTTAAATCATACAAATAAACACGAAATAAATGTAACCTAGTATAACTTCGTAATAAGTATTCATACTAATGCTATTCCGTCCTTATTACGGCTACCACCCTAGTATAAGTCTGACATAACCGAGTTATAACATATCTTTTAGTACATTGTGCTGTGTTTTACAAGTTTTAGAAGCAATTTTCAATCTAAATTTGAGATAATAGCAATGAGAGTAATACAAGAAGTAGAAAAAGTTGAGAAAATTAATAATTTCATTACGTACCTATTGAAATGGAAGATTTTGTATGAAATGTCAAAATATACGAAATTATGAAAAACCCTTTTGATATTTATAATGATTTATTTATTTACAACATGCGCCAAACCATACATACATAAAACTTATTTCTAAACTTATCACAATAATATACACTTTCGTTGAAAATATAAATCTTCTAAGCCTGGAGTTGTATGTTTTGAGTACCAGTTATTTGGCAACTCTCTATCTCAAGGTGGGTTTATCTTCTGTTCTCCGGATATTGGATAGCGTTATCTATCATTTGCTTGCATATTTAATGATATCTACCTATATTTAAATTATTTCCAATAAATATTTAAAAAATAAATAAACAGAACATCGTATGATGAAACTTCACAACAAATTCGACGAAGTCAAACGAGCGTCAGCAAAATGACAGCACCAAGGCATAACCGTAGACAATTTCAATGTTTTTCATAATTTTGTGAATGAATTGCGACGTTGCCGCTTCGCGCCTATTGCATAGCGTGAGCATAGTTACATCGACGTTATTCCAAATTTATTTGTAAGAAATTATGACATCCTTATTCTCTATCAGCCGTACAAATAAAAACTTGCTTATTCAAACCTTACGCAATGCATAGATATGATAAGAATAAATAAAGAATAAGGATGTCATAATTTCTTACAAATAAATTTGGAATAACATCGATGTAACTATGTTCACGCTATGCAATAGGCGCGAAGCGGCAACGTCGCAATTCATTCACAAAATTATGAAAAACATTGAAATTGTCTACGGTTAAGCCTTGGTGCTGTCATTCGCTGACGCTCGTTTGACTTCGTCGAATTTGTTGTGAAGTTTCATCATACGATGTTCTGTTTATTTATTTTTTAAATATTTATTGGAAATAATTTAAATATATCATTAAATATGCAAGCAAATGATAGATAACGCTATCCAATATCTGGAGAACAGAAGATAAACCCACCTTGAGATAGAGAGTTGCCAAATAACTGGTACTCAAAACATACAACTCCAGGCGGCAGGCTTAGAAGATTTATATTTTCAACGAAAGTGTATATTATTGTGATAAGTTTAGAAATAAGTTTTATGTATGTATGATTTGGCGCATGTTGTAAATAAATAAATCATTATAAATATCAAAAGGGTTTTTCATAATTTCGTATATTTTGACATTTCATACAAAATTTTCCATTTCAATAGGTACGAAATGAAATTATTAATTTGCTCAACTTTTTCTACTTCTCGTATTACTCTCATTGCTATTATCTCAAATTTAGATTGAAAATTGCTTCTAAAACTTGTAAAACACAGCACAATGTACTAAAAGATATGTTACAACTCGGTTATGTCAGACTTATACTAGGGTGGTAGCCGTAATAAGGACGGAATAGCATTAGTATGAATACTTATTACGAAGTTATACTAGGTTACATTTATTTCGTGTTTATTTGTATGATTTTTCCTTATTCTTAGTTTATTCTTTGCACAAAATGTTATAACTCGTTTATTTGTACGGCTGTTTATTTTTACAGCCATTGAATGAAAATTTCAATGAGCACAACCTATAGACTCATTATTGCACTTGACCGATTTCTCTCAATAAAAAATTCCTTTCAAAATATTACATGAAATTCATAAAGTCTTTCGCTTAGCCTTTATATATTTAGCCGTTCGAAATTTGTCTCCATTCATTTGATCATTGAAGCGTTAATTAAACTCTGAATTTATTCCTTCCGTCTAAACATGCAGCGGTGTATGCCTTCATTTCATATTTAGTTTGCACTTTCATTTAAGTTTTCGTGTACGCAAATATTTCGTTATTAAAAGTTTAAAGCGCTAAATGAGCTTTAGGTATATTCGTAGCAACTGTCGCTGTTATTAAAGTGCCGTACAAAACTAACTGTTAAAGACACAATTATGTAGTTTGGTAAGTCTTATATTATAATCACACTATAGACATAATAAAACTTTTAAACAAATTCTACCAATATATAATTAAAAATCTGAGCTTTTTCCTGCTGTTGACAATGAAACTACGCGGCGTTTCTACCCAACCAATATTGTTTAACAATGTGTAAAAATATGTATAAACTAGTTAACAAAAAACGCATTCAACCTTTCATACGACATCAAAAATGTAGAGTTGAAATACCACCATTGAAATACCAACAAAACTGAGCGCAAAAATGGAATCGTAAATAAAACAATGAAACGCATTGAAAGAGATCTGTTTTATGCGCAATTTACGCGGAAAATGCTTGCAAGTTTTTATTAAAGGTATTATTTCAGATTCAAGTGGTTATTCAGCAGCGACCTTGAAAGCTCCAATTATACACGGCACAAACAAGCGAGATAGGTCGAGAGGCGGCAGCAGTCCGGCGTAATTAAAGCCACAACGGGGTCAGGAATCAATCGACATTGCGAGCGTTCCGCCGCGTCTTGGACTATAATGAGCTTGTGTGCCCACTTCATTATTTGATTATGACCGCTTGCGCGTGAGTGGGGTATAGCTCTACAGAGTACTATATTATGTAAACGGATATAGGATGATATACATAAATTAAAAGTTTTAATGCATTTTAAATAGTAAAGTAGAAGGTATCAAAATTTTGGTAATTTATTGCTGAATCTTTAAAAAAATATAGAGTAAGACTCATGTAAACATTTTAACATTTTCTTATCTAATGAATAATTTAATAAAGCAAATTAATAATTATAGCTTTTTAATTTGAATTAGGACTTGTTTACTATAGGTACCTATATGTATAATTTATACCTATGCAATGTCAAAGTCACGCTGTGTGAAACTGAACTTTCAAAAGACAAGTAGGTAATAATTAAGTATTTCACAATCCCTAAGCCCTAATTACCTCGTTTATTTATTTATAGTTTTATCAGCGCGTGTAGCCAAACCCCTGCAAAAATTGCCAAGCCTCCGCACAAAGCTAGTTACTATAGTGGAAAATTTATTACGACGGAAGTCATAAAAGAAGTTTATTTTCTATCCGAGCAAGATAATAAACCCGCAATCATGAATATTATAACGCCATTAAAATTACCAGGAGCGGTATTGCGCGTAAAATTTACTTTTACTGCACTTGGAAAAGATTTCCTTTAATTAATGATGTAAATATGAGGGCGCGACCTCTCGGAGAGCCTCTTGTTCCCTCGGATTTGTTGCCCTCTCTTATTTTATTTAAAATTAATCCACTGAGCTATATTATGTGACGTTATTCACGCGTAGCATATCGAAGGCAGTCGCTAAATGATTTTTTTGAAAGATTCACGGAATTTTTGAAACAAATTGTGTGTGTGTGCATATTCAAGCAGTTTTTGTGGTCAGTCAGAACTTATGTTCACAGTAATACTACAGTTACACATAGGACAGCCTATATTGTGTGTCTCTCCTATTCTATCCCCTATTTCACTATGCATAATAGGTATGCATAATAATATATCAGACTAGTAAATTGATTTACGATTGGAAATAAATTTGAATTTTGTTTTCTATTTTAGACGATTGGTTCAGTAAATATATTATTAATAAAAAATATAGTTTTGCATAAAAGGTAATTTCATAAATATAGCTAAAGGTGATATACCAATCATATTTTGCAATTTCCTGACATTTCCAATGACCCCTGCACTTGACAAATTCAACCTTATTTTCAATTCGTCGTGTATTAAAACGATTTACCACACAATAATAATAGCGTAACAGTTGTTTTAAAAGCTTCATGTTTGATGAATTAAATTGTATCCATCCTGATCACAGGCTACACGTGCCATTATATTAAAACACTCGGTAATTGCAATTATTTGCGGACTTTAGTACAAACCAATGTTAGTCTGACATTACTGTAATTACGATATTCTGATTAGAATGTTGTCGCTTTGATTTTGTGTTAGTTTTGATTGTGGGTAACTGTTTGCACTAACACTTATTATAGCATTAATTCAGTTATTGTTTGGTGAGTTAGAGCGAGAAACAATGTGTTCAATTTAATTACATAAATATTTAACAATTTGGTACTAAATTAAAACGATTTACCACACGAAACGACATATTTACGACACGAATAAGACTAAAGAGTAAGAAGTATACCTATGTTTTTGGTCGAGTCCTAATGGTCGAGTTGTTGATTCGAATAACTATTTAATTAAGTTTTGTGGTAAAGTAAAATTTAAATGTGTAAAAGTAAATGCAAATATTATACAGCTATCTGCCAGTTCAGATTTATATACGTAGGTCAGTATAAAAACTAAAAATATTACGGAGAGAGACACACGCTTTTAACGCGGACAGAGCCGGGGCGAGCGTATAGTCAACTCTCTCAGATAATATCTATTCATCGCCAATAATTAATCCAATTATAATGGATCTATTGTATCTGGGATAAAACACAAAAGCTTTAAGGAATCGATAGCGCACCGCGATACCATCTTGTACAACAGATTGTCTGTCATCAATCAAGCTGAGTGGGGGAGGGGGGGTCGCTGGATACAGGGGAGAGGGAGGGGGGGTGCTTAAACTGAAACACGAGGTAATCCCGAAGCGATGAGATATAGCCTCCATTATATAAGTGACACGAACGATGCAAATAAGTAATTTGTTGAATTAACGATTGTTCGCTTTGAACGCTTTTTCGGTAGTTGAGCACAATTTGGAATGTGAGTTGCCAATTTTTATAATGTTACAAGCGAGTGGTTTTGGTTAAAACCGCAGTGAAATAGGTTTAAGCATTTGGTGGGTATATTGCCTTAGACAGATACACATACACATCAACACCCTTCAAGAAGCCCACATTTTCCTGTAGCATTGTTTTATTTTTATTTTTATAATAAAAAATGTTTTCGTAACTTTTTACGTTACAAAGTTGTTTATATTAATTACGCTTAGATTAAAAATCTAACAAGCATTATAAAAGAAATTTACCTTTTCAGTTAATTAGTATTAAATATACCTTATTTAAAAGTAACTTGCTAACAAAATACAATTTACAAGACATCTTAATTTGAAAATCAAATTTATTTGTTTACTAAAATGAAATTTAAAGCATCAGACTTGGATCATATCTAACACAATGCTTTGTAAATTCAATAACAGGATCTTAACTTTGTCAAGCTGAAAGCTGTCGTAATGCATGTGTTTAGGATTTAAAATGCAATGCAGGGGAATGCTTTGTGGAATCCCAGCGATGCATTCATAGTAATGTATGGGAAAAGTTGTAGATTTGCGTTGCGAAATTGTTATTCGTAAGTTGCATGTATGGAGATTGTTGATTTTTACAAAACAAATGTAGGTACATAGTTTATTTGAGTGATTTCATTTTCAATTCTTCAAAAATATTGTTTTATGCGAAGAAAGTAACGAAAGTTATAATTCTGGTTAGTTAATTACGACATACATAAAACAAATAAGAATAAATAAACATATAATAGGTGAATTTCATTATAATTTACAATAAAAAGGCGTCCGTAGTTTTCTCAGTGTAAATCAGATTTTCTTGAATCTCTAAAACAGTTGTGCAGCAACTTTCCTCCTGTATGCTAAATTAACTTACTTTGTATGAAGTAACATTTTCTGCTTATATGCACAAAATAATTTATCTGTGTATAATAATTTTCTTCATATTTTTATATTATTATTTCATAATATCAGCTATAATGTAAGTATTTTAAAAGCAATGTATTCAGGATCATATTTTTAACATAATCATCTTAAATGATTGATTGTGAATAAGCAAAACCGTTTTATTGTAATCAATATTCATTACTCACGAATCCCATGTAAATATATTCCAAAGGAATCCAATGAACATAATATTTTGATAAGAATACGGTTCCAATTTTAACGAAAATAATTTCTATGAAAATCGATGTCATCACATTGACGACGGACGGACGGACTGAGCCATGAAATATGCTCTATCTACTCAGAATATAAGTTTTACAATCTTTCACAAAAATAAATTCAAACTGAAATTGTTAAATCTATTTAGAGATAGAACTTGTAAAAATATAGCTTGATGTCTCATGAAATTAATATATTGTCACTGATCTTGTATAGGTTATAAAAATTGAATTAAATCTGTTCGTTTTAAGTAGGTTAAAATCGAGTCTAAAGGAGTCGATAACCACGATAAATGGAGATACTATAAGCGTGAAAATAAAAACAGAATATTTACTCTATTATCATAAAGAAAATAAATAAAACAGGAAAATATGTGCAATAGCTATTTTTCTTTGATACCTACAATAAAACTGCCGTGAAACAGATGTATCATGTGTGGCCCATGCCCCCGGGGATCGGAACTTCACTTGTTATTGTCTTAAGTTGTTGAGAGTTCTTCTGAAATACTTCTTTAGAAATCGCAAGAAGCACACGCCACACACATTCTGATTTTAAAAGATAATGGGAAGTGATCTCTTATCAGACCCTCTTTAACTCTAAATGCACATTGGAACTTTGTTCCTGTTCTTTTAATACAATTATAGTGAATTAAACAAGGCACTTACATATTTAAGACTCATTTAACAGTGCATTTTATACAACAATTTTATTATTTGCAAGTATTATGAATGGAAAGCAGCTTGTTTTGAAACTACAAGTTTATGAGATTCACTTGAATACTTGATGTATTCCGTAAATTATAATAAACAATAACGATTTTCATATCACAAGGCTATTAAAATAAATATTATACTTTGGTCATATTTTAAATCCTTTAACTACATTTTGCATCCTTCAAGAATGTAGGAACATTAACATGAACTGTTTTATATCAATTAGATTGAATTTAAAATGAATTTCTCTACCGCATATTTTCGTTGAATTGGTTCCATAAATGAATATGTTAAATTTCCTAAATAATATTAAAATTTAAAGTATATTCAAGTAACCCGTTGCGTTGCTGCCACCACGCTGCAAGTTGTTGCTAAGTTTCCGAGTTTATGTTCGAGCTAATTTCGCGTTTGTTGCTCTAAAACTTTTGTATTTGCTAAAACTTCGCCTCTTCATTTAGTTTCTTTTAGTAATTTATTCAGAAGCGTAAGAAATTTTATAGTTTTTCAACATAATTATTGTTTTAATTCCACAAAAATTAACAGTAAACATTGCGATGTACAACTCTGCGTAATCTATAAATATATTTGACTACAGAAAGAGTGATAAATATGATCCATTTCTCTGTGGAATCGTAACTCACATACTAATGAACCAATTTGAGAGCATTTTTTATTCAGACTTGTCTGTCAAGATAGTTCCTAGACTCCTAGTTATCTCTAGAAGCTGTCTTTCTCATTAAAACAAGTGTAAATATCTCGTCTAATATTGCAGCAGCTAAGAGTTCCTACAACGCTTACAATAAATAAATAATAGATAATAATGATTAGAAAAGGTAAGTCACAGAAAGCAAACTTAATTGTACTAACTAACTTAAATGTATTTGAAATTACAATGTATGTCTGTGGAAATTACAATCTATACTAATATTATAAAGCTGAACAATTTGTTTGTTTGATTGAACGCGCTAATCTCAGGAACTACTGGTCCCATTTGAAAAATTCTTTCGGTAGTAGATATTCCATTTATCGAGGAAGGCTATAGGCTATATACCATCACGTTAAGACTAACAGGAACGGAGCAATGCAGGTGAAACCGCGGAGCACAGCTAGTAAAATATAAAGACCACATCTTGAACACCACAACCTTTAAAATCGACGATAGGCAATACAATATATGCAATGACATAAAAATTTATATTCAAACGTAAATGAGGCTCGCAAAATATTTGTCCGGATCCCATTTAGCCCAGTGCATAAATTTTTATCGTCCAGAGTGCGCAAATTACGTTCAATGTTTTTATCTTTCAAATTAATGGCGCCATTGCATTTATTACGTTGTTTCGAATTACGTCTTCTATTTGGCAAATTATCCACATAAAATTACATGGAGCAATATTGTTTGAATGTTTAAACTCTTAAACGACTAGATTGATTTTGAAAATTTCTTCATCAACGGCAGATTATAATATCCATCAACCTAGATGCAATAAGTGCAATAAGTTTTGCTAATTAATTACGACGCTCTACTTTATTTAGGTATGTAGAGATTCAATATTTTACTAAATTACACTTAGATATGATAATGTTTCTGTTTTATAATTTAAATTAAACGTATCGGAGAAGTATAATTTATATCTACAGTAATATAATATCCCAAAATTCGTTTCATACAAAAGACAACATCGCACACGCCTTAAGAAACTCCAGCCGAGATCAAATATTTTCCGAACAAAGAGATTAAATTAAATTCTACATTTAATTAAACAATCTGCGCTCAAATTTTTCTGAAATATAATTTACACTAAATCTTTGTTTAACTTTCCAAGAAATCCAATAAAAGTTTCAAAGTATTTAATAGTTCGATCAACAAAATGTAATTATAATGAAGGTTGACTTAGGCAAGTCAAACGAATTACGGCTATTGGCTAATTTAACTCGGAAATTCTAAATTATAATAGACTAGAGTTCCGCCCGCGGCTTCGCCCGCGTTTTCAAAGGAAAACCCGCATAGTTCCCGTTCCCGTGAGATTTCCGGGATAAAACCTATCCTATGTGTTAATCGAATTTACCCTATATAAATTATGTGTGCTAAATTGAATAGTAATCGGTACAGTAGTATTTGCGTGAAAGAGTAACAAAAACACAAATCCTCACAAACTTTCGCATTTATAATATTAGTAGGATTTCAAGATGAGCCGGTGTGCGATAACGTTTTGGCAATTCTTTATCTACAGAGATCCGCTGCAAATTGAATAGTGTTGCCAGAAAACTTTGCAAGCAGCGGATTTTACTTTATTATCATTGGAAATCTATTTAAGTCTTCCGTGCTCTGTCATCGTTGAAAAATGGATAGTCTAGTATCTTTGTTTATAGACTTTCTAATAATTCATATGTTGTTAAATTAAAATGATTTTGAGTTGCTTGGATTGTGTCCAGTATATTTTAAACTTAATATGCGTACCTTCATAAATACGTGTGTAGTAGAGCAGCTCAAGAAATAGTATACTAATACTTTTTATTTTCTTTTTTTATTCTTTTATTATGCGAATAGCAAGTATTAAGGTATCATACATAAAACTTGACTGGTATATATCATTAAAATGAATAAAATTAAATAGAGCTATAATTACATTTGAAATTTTAATAATACCAACACGTCACTAATTACTTTAATTTTATCAAATGGATTTTAATTATGAATACAAACAAGCTCTCTTCTTAATTATTAAACAAATTACCAATTAAAACAGTCATAACCGTAAACCGAACTAAACTTGCAATAAAACAGAATTAAACGAACAAATCCGAAGCGTCTGATACAATCCAAATGCAATTAAATTTAATATAATTATAAATTAACGTGAATAAACAAATCACTGACACTATGGAGAGATCAAATTAATTCGACGAAATAATAGAGATATTTAAATTACTGTTATTATAATAACCCTCAATTTGGGTTGTGCTAATAAAACCATGTGTTCGTATCGTTAGGAAAATTGTAGGTGAATTTCTGTGATAAATGATTGTGTGTAGTTCACGCGCGGTTTTCTAGCTATAAATTTGTGGTCACGTCGATGGTTTAAATAGATGGCCTTTTTCTTGTCGCATCGACTGCGATCGCTGTTTTTAATTTAAAAGTTGAAAAGTACGACTGCTGATAAGGATTTGATGGTCGTAGCGTTGAAATACGGTCAGTAATTATTTACAATATGTTGCATCGAATTTTGTCATAAAACAAATATTTACGCTTTGGTCTATCAAGCGATAAAATAACGTGCATATAACTAAATAATACACAATTCATGAAAATAATGATAATAAAAACAAAAGTAAATAGCTTTTATTCACCATTGTTTATCTGCCCTCATCTCATTATGCCAAGTGAGGAAATATCCTCTAATCTCGTAAATCTACGAACAAAACCCGCTTCTTTGTCACATCCTTTGTATAGGATCGCGGACGTGCAGTAATCTGTATTAGATTTTCTCCAATTGTATTCATATTAAGAGGCTTTTTATAAAACCGTTGGGATACGATAATGTGTCAAATATATAAGATCAAAAACATTAGAACAAAAACTGCTATATCGCGTTATTTTTATCGTCAAAGAATTTATTGCTAGACAATATTATAGTTTTGCGCAATTACTGCTCAAATAGCTTATACAACAAATATTTTTTAAAGCCCTCAAAGGACATCACATTCACAAATGTATTAAATTATAAAAGTTCTAGTTCTTCATTTCTAAACTAGATAATAAATTCTAGAATTCTTAAAGAATCTCTTTAACAACAAATAAAGAAATGAATACACTACTACACAAAGAAAAGCTTATTTAAAAGTATAAGGTTCTTTTAAAATTATTTCAATTTCATGATGCTGTGCATATCTGTATTCGTTTAAGCACTACTTACAAAGCCTATAAATATAAATACGTTATAAATTCGAAACATATAATCATCTATTAACACCTACGTTTATAAGCATGACAAGACAAAGAAAGCTGAAGGTAAATTAGCGAAGTATCTGCAGTTGATATCAGCCCTGACCTGCCGGTTGCCACTTGATACCTCTGGGTTTTATTTCAAAACAGTTTTCCTTTTGCGGCTGTCGGCTTTTGTGGAACTGAGGTGCCACGGGTCAAGTTTCATCGATCAATTTAACTTTAATACAACGGGAATTTGTCGATTTCTAGCGGAGAAACGTCTGATTATATACTTCTTCGTTATATAATAGTAGTGTAGTGGTAATAATAGTATAATTAATGCCTTTGAGCATATTTTCTTTTAAATCATTTACAATAATTATCTTACCCATAAAAATTCTAAAGCTGTTTTGTTTCGCGGTTATTTTAAGCAATATAGAGTAGTTGTGTTTGTATTACTTGCATAGTAAAGCGTTGATATTTATACTCCGCCTACGGTTTTGCTCGCCTTCCTACTCGTATTTGCTTTAAACCCTCTTGCATGCGTATTTCCATCGTTTTCTACTCCATCTTATCCTAACTTATCCTCTTAGTTTTCATGATAAAAATAACCTATAGCCTTCCATTTTCATCGCTCTAGTGTTCCAGGCGTAAACGTTTTACATTATAACATTAATAAAGTTTCACAGAAGACTTAAAAAGGGTAAAAGTAAATGTCGTAAACAATGTAAGGAGGCGGGAATTTCCCCACATCAGTTTGCGACGGACAGACTAACGAACGCCCAGCTTATGCTAATTCGCGATCCTGCAGATTGCTGAGAGGGAAATTGTGCAGCCAACGCTAACACTGCTGTAAAAACATCCGACATTCTGAAAGACTACATTTAGTAACAACTTTATAGTTGGGAGAGGAATGACGTGGTAAGTGGTGGCCGTTTGGCACGATTTTTGTCATGTTAAGGCATTCAAACATTAAATGTACAACAATTTAATATTATCACAAACATTAAATCGAGCTATAACGTTAATATATTGGCTGTAGGATTGATTATAAGCCGAATAAAACATATTGCAATATTAACATCCTTTTGTATGTAATAACGAGTGATAAGCAAGCAGTTTAAACGTGTAAAATATGGTTTAATCTCGGTTAAACTGTGGTCAATTGAAGCGAATTCAGACCAAACGACGTTGCTTTATATATGAATGTTTAATTTTTAAACAATGTTTCGTTTAATTGGAAGGTAAAAAACGAAAATATTACTCTCATTTTACCGATTTTCAGGTTAAATGATTTCCCAATTTAACGGTAATATTCAATATGAAGTTATTCAATTTTTTCATAAACCTTTTTGGTGCGTTTTATTTTTTCTTTTGTGCGCTGGAATTCGTTATGCATTTTATGCAATAAATGTGCATACAAATAATATAAAGTAAAACTCAATCTTTAAATTCAACATTTATCCATGCAGTAATATCAATAAAATATGTGAAAAATAAGATACAAGGTACACAATTAATGTTATTTTTAGCCGTACTTTGCTAAGCCCCTTAAAACAAATTACACTGAAACACTTTCAGTTCATTATGATAAGTATACATATATTTATACCTACAGTAAAAGTAATTTATGTATAACGCACTATCATGTGTAAGTTATGTTAAAAGCAATTTGCTAAAAACTCTTATTTATTTATTATTCATCTGATGCAGCTGAACGGAAACAGCTTAACATTTCAATATTTTATATCGCGTTTTAACGAATTTGTTTTATTTATGCCATCAATTATTGTGATTTGATTCTGCTAAATACACTGCGAGCGTTTTATTATATTTGAATATTTATGTTATTTAATATGGCCGAAAGTAAATAAATTATATTGTCGAAAAAAAATTGTGAACTTTATATTTGTATTTATTTATTCTGCACTGTATAGTAAGGAAATACAAAATGAAGACGACACAAAATAAAAGATACAATCGGCATACAGTGGGTGGCCTTATGGCTATAAGCCATTTCTTCCAGGCAACCGTCCGCGTCGGGTAGAGGATAAAAATAGTGTGAGTAGTGACATCAGTTAACGCTGGTTAAAGATGCATTATTCTAACATCATTTGTAATTACATACTATTAAGTACCCACCAAGAAACAATAAAACCCTGATCTAATCGTAAAAACTTACAGACAATTTATTTATTTTGCATATCTTTGTAAAGTTCGCTTTTTGTAGAGCACTTATCGCAAGAATTATTTATTCGAATTTACGATAAATCTATTAAAAAATATCTTGAATAGATTTATCTTTGAATTTATAAAAGCTATCTTGTCGTGTGGAAAATTTCAAATATTTAAGATATTATTGGAATAAAATTTTAATTCTAAATTAATTAATATTCATTAATAAAATATTTGTTTAGGACTCTTTTTTGCTTATGTTTGATTTAATTATAAACCAATAGGTATTGTACCATCATTTTATATCATCATTATTGTATAATATTAAGACTCTATGAAAGCTCATCCAGATCCGATTCAACGACGCACAAAATTAAATCAATTTAAATACCCTCACAAATATTGGCATTTATAATAGTAGCAGGAAGTAGAATTTCAAACTACATATCAAACCACAAAAAAAAAACATATCAATACAAAATCAATTTCCATCCACAAAATTACATAACATAAAAATAACCCACAAAAATGGCATAAGCGTCGAAACGAAATGATTTCAGTATGTACAGCATCAGTAAGCAAATGGTTACATCTGAGACCGCAAATTGTGCTCTCTCGTGGGACTGGACCCTCGGCTCTGTCGGTTCCAACCTCATTCCGATCCACCCTTTGAAAAATTCCAACTGCTGCCGACATAAAATACCAACTGGTGGGTATATTTTCACATTTCTAGCGTGAATTATAAATTGAGCCTATTTTTTAATCTACCTTACGAAACAATAATATATAGTCGGGGAGATTAGTATTTATTTCCTTTTAGCTCGTACAATGTTTCGTACAAGGATTCGGGAAATAATTGAGCTTAAATCTATTGAACTGATCAATCTTATCTACAAAAACTGAAAAGGCCAATTAAAAGCAAGCAATAATATGAATCTAAGAATATAAGGTAGCGTTAGTCTTAACCTTGTTAGTGATTATAACCCCCCAAAACATGATTCTATAGCAAAAGACTAATCCAATCAAAAGTCAATTAGTCAAACGCGGAACCGGTCACGCCCGCCCCAAAACTAACACGTTTCATACAAACACTAATTGCTTCACGATTTAGCCGGTTGTAATAATTCAATTAGAGACTTCGAGCACTTAACACATCTGGGCCTCTGCCAGAGTGACCGGGAAGGTAGCTAAGGGAAGCTAAATCAAGATCTGGGATATTACTTACCGATTGACCTATCAAAGCTGGATTGGGACGTGCCTTTATACTGGTATTGATAATACCCATTTTTTGTAACCTACTTAATTATTATTGTCTCTATAATATGGTAATCGGATACTGTTTAAAATGTACTATCTTTTGATCTATAGGAAATATGATATCTACGGTTGCACTTACTATTTCACAAGAGATGTGATTTTTGTAACTTTTTGATTTTTGTACCTTTAGAATTTATTAGTGTCTAATGTTACTTAAAAAACTTTAAACTCTAACATTTATTTAGTCAATTAGACTTCTCCTAGAAGCACCATTGAATGGACATAACATAGTTTTACCATTTACCACCGAAAACAACCGCTATTAGATGAAATCTACCAAAATATGCAAAATGTACACGCCATTCTTGGCGCACATCACCAATTCTATTGTTAGCGGATAATAGTCTCAAACTAAACACTTAGGACAAAACAATAAGTAGCAAGTAAGTTGCGTGCTAATTAGTCCGAAGTCGGTAACAAGTCGGCAAGTCGGCAAGTCGGCAAGTCGGCAAGATGGCTATTTGTGGGAACACTTCGACACGTTGCCTGAGGTATATGTTAATTATATTTACAAAGCCCCTTGCCCCCTTGTGGGGTATGGGGCTTTGGACATGTGTTTCACTGATCTATTTACTTTTGAAGCAAGTTGTTTTAGTCCCAATGATGGAACACAGGATCTCATAGTTCTTGTGAAAATTACCAAGAAGATAGGTTATTAAAATTATAACTGAAATTTAATCAATCCAACTCCGATTTCTACGTGTAGTTGTATACGTAATATTTGAGATATTATGCTTTAGTATAGGTAATAGTCTACTAAAATCGATAACATTTTATTTGGCTATATTCGTATGGTCTTATTCCAAGACTATATAAATATCCCATAATGATCGATCTTACAGGGTGTACTAATACAACTGAGATCTATGCGGAAAAGCAATATTTTCATGCACACGGCAGGATTTTTGAAGTCAAATTCATGTAACATAATATTTAAGAATTTGCATACATCGAGTGTCCCACAACTCGTCCAGCACTTAGCGGCTAATTTGTCGCTAACTTGGTAACGAAGCCAAGTTTGCGTCTCGCTTTCAGAGACCAGCGATGTTTTCCCTTTGCGAATACTCATAAAGTGCTCGCCTTGGCTCGATAATTTGTGATCCTGTTAGGGAACGCCAACGCTTTCTCGCTTTCTTGATCTAGTTAGCCCATCAGCAAAGATATTGGGATTTAAAAGAAATTAGGTTACGGAACGGACTGTACAGGTATTCGTCTAGTTATAGCGGTTGCCACTGAAATGCAACTTTGCAGATTCATTTCTTCTGCAACACATGTTTGATTTTAAAGTTATTCTTTGATGTCAAATGAAAACATATCTATATCTGTGTGCATTGAAATAATAATGAATGGGATTGACGATTGGGATGGTAACAGGAAACTACGTTTTTTTTTTTTCAGGTCACAAGAACGACCATAAATTCACTAACTTCGTATTTTCTATTAAAGTTAAGTAATGATAACCATCCTAAACTGTGAATTATTTTGATCCCCGAAGATTTAAATAAGATTTTTCAGCTTCATTGAATATCAGAGATTAATAATGCTGTAACTTTCTCTTTTACAATGTTCAAATAACTTAAGAATTTACAGAAGCATTAAAAATCCATCAAACTTATTTTTAATATAGAACTCATAAATATGATAAAAGCGTTATCAACGTCGGCTACGCTATGTAAATCTATAATCTAGCCTTTCAGAGCTGAGATTATGCAATCTTTCTATATTACATAATCCAGACAGGGCATCACGTTTCATGTTCGTGTTTTATATCTCTTGCTTCGCTTGAATTCACATAAATATTGGTATATTTTTATCGAAACGTTTATGCAGAATTTTTTACTCACGAACTGCTGGTGCGACTTTTGTAAGTGACTCAAACGTTCTGACAAGTGGCCTCAATTTTATGAGCTAACTCACTGCTTCGACTTTCCACGGCATTCATAATAATATATACATATAATGTAAGTCTACGTTTGAATGTGCGCTGAATCGGTTCAGTAGGTTTTGATTCGTCAACCAACAATTAGGTAATAGAGTAAGTAAGGTATACGTATTCACGTATGTCTATCTACCTTCTTATTTGTGTCCATCGTTTGCACATAGATCAAATACAGTCACGACAACTATAATATGAATATTACAAGTCAAATACAACTACATATAAATAGAAACGGAACACGGAGAGCAATAAAACAATTGCAGAACGACCGCGAGCAAACACTAATCTATTTACACAACTAATAAAATAAACTTCCCACTGAATAATTTATCTCTACTTTTTACGGGGATTATTTAACTTAACCAGTAATAAAAGTTTTTCACCGCTCGGGTGACGCAGATAAGAGACCCTCGTCTCGCGGCCATTGTTTGTGAGTTTGTGTGCTTCTAATCCGGATTGCCTTACTCGAATTAAAGCGACTTTATTTCCTTCCCTTTGAAATGTAGTAATGAGTTTTCTGCTCACCTTTTTATTTGCTTTAAACGCATTCAAGGTAATGTGGGTCTATTGAAAATATAAATTATATTAAGGTAGGCTTAGCATAGTGGTTGGTGACCTTCACTACAGTCTACGAAAGAGAGTACTTTTCCTATTGGATAAATTATGTAGTGTTGTCTGAATATACAAGTGAATATTTTATGTTTGTTTTTGTATGATTCAGTCAAATGATAAATATTACATAAGCTTTGTATCACCGGGCACTTTCGTAGCACCAGAGTCTTCGATTTACCTCTGAAAAATGAAATACACAATATTGTTATGCGCAAAGAAAAACAACAACAATTATACCATAATGTACCACACATGAAAAACAAGCTTTAAAAAGCACAAACCAACCCCTTCAGCAGGGCTCACTTAATCTGACATCATTAGCACCCTGGGGATGATCCGACACGTCACGCCGGGTGAACAAGCAAGTCATCGTGTTCCAAACGAGTTTCATCAAACCCTAAAGTGAATTTGGTTCATATCTGCGATATAATTCGAGTGAAAATTAATGGAGGGTAGTTGAATGTAAACGTATTAAGAATTTTTATCTTTTTTTTTGTAAATTAGTTTTTTTTTGTTTTATGGTGTATCAAAGTCATCAAATCAAAATGCAGCACCTAATATTCCAACAAAACTGAGTTTAGCCTGTCTAAAAAGAAATTACCAACTACGGACAAAAAGAGACGAAGAGACAAACATTCCATCAAATATAATTTCGCTTTTTCATATTCAGTTAAGAACGCCACAAAAGAGCGTTCACCGAGCCACCTTTGATCTGTTATTAACGCTCCTGAAATTCAGTATAACGGCGGCAAAGCGAACGTTACCGAGCGGAAGGCGGCCATAACTCGGAGTCCAACTATTGCTTCGAGCAAACGATGACAGCTCCAAATAAATCGCTGTGTTTGCATCGCAATGAATAATAGATGCTTCGCGCTTAAAATCCTGATCCGATTATTTATCTGTGCATTAATTGTTCACAGGTTAAAGTAGGTCAAATGTTTGAAAGATCGCTTCTTGCTCTTATATTATGCATCAGCTGTTTCAATATTGTACGGGCAAGTTTTTGTGGTCGATCAGATAAAAGTTATTTATAATTTTAAGGGTATATTGTTAAAGGTAAATTTTTTCAACAATATTTCCATAAATAATCGACATCCAGACCAATCAATAGATAAATAATTCAACGTTTTCTTAGTACGATGAACGAGAATAACAAAACTAGAACAAGCCATTATATTCTAGTAATGTTTGTAAATAACTAAGCAATTGCTTTTTCTAGACGGAGTCTAAACATCTGTGTTGAATATGTATTGCCTACTAACTATGAAGATTTATCCACTTAAGTATGAAACAAATACATATCCAACATTATAATCTCAGATGTTGTGATAAAAACGACCTGTAATCATTGAGATAATATTACTACGTATGGAGGAGACACCACGAACAAAATCTGTGCGCCATTTTTTTGCTCTAACTAAGTTTTAAAAATTATTATTTAGTTAGGTACTTAACGATGAAAGTTATTCCTTTGCACTTTTCCGTATTATTTGTATTATTTGTGCAATATCGTAACACACACGAAGGCATGTTTGATGCGTTTCACTTTAAAACCATTAAAAAATACCGCTCAACATACGTCACATGACGTATGTTGAGTGGAACATAAGTGATGTAGGCGGTGTCGTCTCCTATTAATATTATCTCAATGCCTGTAATAGCTATTTAAGAGCCCTTCTAGCCGCATTGCTCCATCGCTAGATTATAAACACAATTAAAAGAGCCGTTTGAGCGATCCGATTGCGAAGCCCGAAGCGCTCCCAGGGCAATATGTAAATGGGAATCAAACGTTGCCGGGTCAAGATTGTACAAATGTTGGCTAAAGATATCGCAGGGAAATCCTGGGCTATTTCCCGGGTAATTTTCGTGTAATGCGAAAGTGATGTTAGCATCCCGCGGTCCGATCACGTCCGAGATAGTTATTACCAATAAAATGGTTACGGCAGCTTTAAATCGGCCAGTTTTCAGTAAACATTGCACGCTGACCTGCCATTATGGGAATTATTTAACACGTTGTACATTTGAATTTGTTATGAGACCTCGCCGTGCCGCAGTTTTAGTTACATGTGTTTTTCTTCGGGTCGAGATAAAGGTGGGTATGAAGTGGTAATTGGCTGTTACTTTTTTGAAGATATGGGGTGTTAATGCATAGAAGTACACTGAAAACACGGGATAGAAAAAGATGAATTTATTTACATGTTTGAACGCACTTACACCCGAATATAATAATATCTATTGATTTATAGTTCAAATTGAAACATTTTTTTCATTATAAAAGTATGTTAAATTTCTATAAAATTTTATAGAAATTTAACATCATGATACGATTAAAAGGAGTTGAGTAGCTACTTATGTAAATTTTTCCAAAAGTATTCTTATTCAGAGCAGAAGAGAAGAATTACGTTAGTCAGTTAGTCAATCGATAAAGTTAATAGCTAGTTTAAGAAGATACTAATAATACCATATATACATTTAAAAATGCTTCAATAAACGATTGCTACAGCTCTATTTTCTATACTTATCTAATAAAAATAAAAGCATCGACAGCGTACAACACAATATGAAACAATGCATGATGGAAACCGTGAAGACTCGAGAAATGAAATAAAAATGCTCCCGCTAAGCGATTAGCCACACAAGATAAATGCCGGCAATATCTTTGAACGAAGCTATCCTTTATACAAACGGTTATACGTCTATTTCGTGATAGTACTTATTCCATTTAATTGGACTGTTGGTTTAATTCTTGTAAGCTATTGCTATAAATTGTTATTTCAAACTCAATTGTTTCTTTGATAATAATCGTATTTGTATTTAATTCTTTGAAAGCAGATATTTAGTTATTAATAAAAATATATATAAAGAAAGAACTCAGTTCCTCACGGGGATATTATTATATGCATCATTAACGTAAAATAGAAACAAAAGTGGGCCTAAAACGTATACCTGGGGGACGCCCATTAAAACTATTTATAGCAGTCCATTAAAGACCTGAACTATAAAGTTTTCAGATTAAAGGTAAACTAGCGTTCAGTATCTAGTTACCTAAATAAATATATCGGCAAGCAATATCCCATACATGATGCAGAATATACTTTATTCGCAATATAGCTCGCACAGAGACGGTAAACAATGAAATTGAACGCAGGATAGCTTGCTACATTGTAACTTAGTAGATATACGTGTAACAATGTAATGATGCTCCAATATAGAGGTATAATATTGTAGTAAATTTCAAGATTGATGATAGCATCTGCTATGAATATTAGTGCATAATGTCACAGGTATAGTTTGATTTAAATCAAGATATTATCTAAAGGTATTTGAATATGCTCTAAAGGTATAACAATAATTATAACTTAAACTTTACAGGCAAGTGAATTCATTGCTAAACAATTACTGGTAATTTACGAGTGTATTCATTTTTTTCCAAATAAACATAATAATTTTTTTCTTTTCCACTTTATGTAGAGTCTAAGTTTGTCACAATTAATTTTACATTTTATAGCAAAAAAACTCGTATTATATTTCACTTTTCTGTCTCGATATTTATCGTTAAATAAGGTCATTCCATTGTATGTTTGCACCTCGTTTTCTTTATAAAGCTTCACCTTGCAACTGCAGGCGATTACCGTAAACATTTCGTGCGCGAATTATTTGGCAAATTTCAACTGTCACCTGTCTACTTGCTTCGTTTACGAGTACAGACTTTTAACTTAACAGTTTTTAGCATTTTACTGTACGTATATACGAAGTGTTTTATTTTTAAAAATACGTTTTCTTACCGTCTTGGTCAACAAGAGGTGGAGACATTTTTTGTATAATCATAGAATTATTAATGTAGCTGAATATTTATATTCATTCAAAGTGCATATCTATACATATAATAAAATCGTAGGAAAGTCAAAACTGTACATTGAATATTTTTTTAAAAGAATACATAATCCATGATCTATAATCGATATAGAAGCCAAAAATATAGTTTTTAGAATTTTTGTCTGTTTGTCTGTTTGTCTGTTTGTCTGTTTGTCTGTTTGTCTGTATGTTTGACCGAGCTAATCTCGAAAAGTACTGCATAGATTTACTTCAAATTTTGCATGAATATTCCTAAGAGGTCGGGTGAGGATAGTTTAAACATATTATCATGATATCACCTTCGGGGGAGGAGCTGTGAGCCTTTATTTTTCTTACATATTCCGTGTACTACGACAGCGTACAATCTAAAGACTCATGTTTAAATGTTGGTTTCGAGTAAGCCATGCTATTATCTAGCTTTACAAAATAAAAACTATGTCATTTACGTAATTTGGGCAGAGAAACAGTTAAATGAATCTTAGCAGTATAAAGACAAATTTGAAACAGCGCCATCTATGAAGTGTTAGAAAAATCAAACACACGTTAATTATTGGAAATTAATAATCAAATGACGCATATATAAATGTTGTTTGACAATATCTAGATTGACACTATAAAAATTATGCCATTTAAGTAACTTGGGAAGAGAAACATAGTTTAAAGAATGTAAGTTGTATAATGTTAATTTTGTAACAGCGCCATCTATGAGATTTCGTAAAAATCAAATCAATTTAGATGTTAACACTACTGAATACCTACACAGTTGGAAATTAATAATTTAAATATAATTATGTTATTTATTTAACTCTTTAGCCCATATCTTCCCTTCCCTATAAGGTATATTTCGTGTAAATAATAAATATACTACATTTTTTTAAAGTGAGGGTAGATGTTTATTATTTTAAGTAAAACTAGACACCATTATCTACAGTTAATCTAATATTGATTGCGTTCATTAGTTAAAATTTTAAAAATCTTCGTATTTTATAAATTTACTAGCTTACCGCCCGCGGGTTCGTCCGCTTTGTCTAAAACCTAATAAATTATATACTAAAACCTTCCTCTTGAATCAGTCTATCTATTAAAAAAACCGCATCAAAATCCGTTGAGAAGTTTTAAAGATTTAAGCATACAAAGGGACATAGGGACAGAGAAAGCGACTTTTTTATACTATGTAGTGATATTTATAAAGCAATAGAATGCCATAAAACCAAAAATATCAAATGCAATCTTCGTGTTTTGTGAATTTTCACCATCATGCGTTCCCACAAAAAGTAAGTTGTTACTTATAGGTATTTATTTTTTATAACGATAGCAATTCATGTTTTTTGTTGGTAGGTATTATATTACACTTTTAGAATGAAATAATAAAATGATGAATTCTTTTATTATTTTGAGGTGCATTGGGAACAGTAGTTTTTGATAAAATTTTATTTGTAAGTAGCTTTTTTTATAGATTTACAGTTAACTTTTGATTTTGTTATTTACAGATTCAATGCTCATAAAATTATATCGCCTTTGGAAGACGATTTCTACTGATATTTTTACAACACCACTTGAAAATTGATGATTTGATGGTAAAGATAGTAGCAGCGAGGATTAAGTGGAAATTAGTAATCATCCGCTTCGTCAATTTTTGACTGAAGTTAATGTCCAACGTCCAATGGTTCAATCATTGGAAGTATCTCGGGAAATTTTGGAGGATATTTTTCAGGAAGGAGAGGAGGGGCAGCCAACCACATATCAAACGACTACGTTTTAGTACCGAAAAAAATGTTATTCCAAATGAAACGTAAATTTTGCACTCACAACTGTACAAGTAATGTTTTTATTTTGACTTTGCGGTTATCTGATTATAATATTTATCGTTATGGCTATCGAGGTACCGACCGTACTGGGATCAGAGTACATGAGCTAAGAGCATTTTAACACTGAAAAAGATGTTTTCTTTGAATCGTAGTTGCTTCATTTATTTATTTTTAATCATTTTACATAATATGTTTTATATTTTATAAATATAATATCATTTTCATTATTTAAGTAGATAAAATAAATTATGTAACGGTTTTATAAGAAAACACAGTATATTTATTAGGCGACGGTGATTTCTTCCAGGCAAAAGATATTCATCAGCTCAATAAAATTGAATAGTATGTTGTTAGTTATTCTTTAGATTCACAATTGTAATGAGCATTTCCGCAAGCAAGTTGTATCGTAGTTTAGATATATCATAGTTTTGACATATTAAAGTTCCAACAAAACCCTCAAATTTTTGAGCAGGGTTGAGCAAGATAATTTGAAAAATGTGCCGCGTTAAGTATTATAGAAAAGGTTAGTTCGTTGGTAATTATTATTTCTTCTTCATTTACATGTTGTTAGTAAAAATAAACTTTGACTAACAAAGTATATTTTAACTAATACTACTTAATATCTATTATACCTACTTATGTTCAATATTTATCTGTATTATTCATCATCATCAGCCCATATACGTTCCCACTGCTGGGACACGGGCCTCCTATGAGGGTACAGGCCATAATCCACCACGCTGGCCAAGTGCGTGTTGGCGGATGACACGTCATGTCATCGAACTTTTTAATTCTTCGACATGTCGGTTTCCTCACGATGTTTTCCTTCACCGTTCGAGCAGTGGTGATGTTACAACATGCGCAGATAAATTGAAAAATCAATTTATTTCCTGCGCGCTCACCTGGTCTCGAACCCCGGACTTATCGATTCGAAGTCCGAGGTCTCACCACTGAGCCACCACTGCTTATCTGTATTATTATTGCTTGGTAATTAATATATTTTCATGTCGTATACCTAATTATAAACATAAGTTTGATGAGTAATTAGCTGGATTTATTTTTACACACTCACAGACTTATATTTTATGTTAAAAGAGTGTTAATAGTGTAAATCATGATATTTTTTCACAATAATCCTTTTTTCTAATGGTGTTGGCATTAAATTAAACCGCGCTGTCGTTTCGTTCACAAAAAGTGATGTTATGAGGAGCATATTCGGTCCTCATATCATAAAAAATCTGTGCGAAAACAATAAACACGTGTGAGGCCCTCACGGCAGATCGGGGCGGTCTGACGCGAAGTGGGGACAGCGTTGTCACTGTATCGCTCTTGCCACGCTGTTCAACAGACTTATTCGATAGTTCAGTTTTGTGTTAAGACCGCTGTGACAACCAACCCGTGAGACAACCAAACCCGGTCTCCCCTACTATCCCGTGAGACCGAAACCTTCACTGAGAGGGTATGACGTCTCACAGCTGATCGCAAACGGCATATTGTACTATCCCGTGAGACCGAAACCATCACTGAGAGGGAATTACGTCTCACTACTGATCACGACAGTCATATTTTATCTCGAGAATCTGAAACTTTACTCAATATGAAGACCGTTTGACAAATGATAGGGTGCATCATAATATTATTCGATCTCTTGAAGATGAACATGAGTATAAGAAATGACTAGAGTAGGGACGCGAATATTACAATTATATGAGACAAGAACGATTAATAAGTTTGTTTAATGAAAGATTAAGAATTGAAACTATTCGGTCTCTGGAAACGGATGAATAGCGAGAGGGCCGTCTTACTGCAGACAGATTTCGTCATAGTCTTAATGACTTGAGGTAAACAATCTACGAATTCGGTGGTGTGGTCTGACAATTATAAAAGTGGGTTTGCTTATAACCTCACAATTGATTACAAATCATCTTCTGTAAAGGCGTAGTATGTTCTTTTTGTAATGCTTTAAAGTGTAGTAAGGAGTCGGCTTTCATTTGAAGATACACCGGAACCTTTGAAATCACTACTTTTAGAGGAACATACTGTGCAATGTAAACTGTTATTAGACAATATTCGCTCTTATAGTAGCGCGTTTCAAATGATCCTTTGGTGCTCAATAATTATCAGAAGGTCCGTTCATGCTTACTTTTAAGATACAAGGTCAAGTTTACCATTTGATAGGATCCATTTTGCCTGTAGGCCAACCTAAGTTTGTTTAAATAGGTATATTTTGTATTCGACTACAACGAATAGTGGAATACAAGAAATCAATATTTCTCAAATTTAAAACTGAACTCATTTCACAATTTTATAACAGGTTAATTCGTATGTATGCAGTTTTAAATCGACATTAGAAGCTTTTCCTCAAGATGGTGATATCGGCACTCAGGAACTCCCTGGATGTGTTATAACGCCCAGGCCACAGTATTACAAATTTTTCCTAAAATAGAGCAACGAATGTATTTTCGCATAGCAACGGAGGGGAACTCGCGGGGGGTCAAGTGACGCGTCACGTGTTCCACTTACCACAAACATGCTTAGTTTGTGGTACCGAGCGCGAAAGAAAGTCATCGTGTTTTTAGTAAAGTTACTATGTTAACTAACGTAATTTAATACTTAAGTACATATTCTATAATGGTGTGCTCAAACTGTTAATCTACATTTAATTTAGATTATTATATTTTGATACTAAGTAATGTAGAATTTAAATCACATTCATTCATGTTTTCTTCAGATTTTAAGATTTTCTTATCAGAGTGTTCAATTTTAATGTAAGTAGTTAAATTTTATAAGAGACAATAATTAAGAACATTCAAAAATAAAGTGTCACGTATTTTTTTTAAACGACGAATGACGAAAAACGACCTAATCGCGGACGAAGTCGCGGGCAACAGCTAGTAAAACAATAAATATTAACAACTTTCTGGTGCAATGTGCTTATGTGTGTGGTCACGATTCATGGACAATTTGCCCGTAGATACTAATAATTTGGAAAATCCAAAAGTGCACGCCTCATATTTTTTTTTAATAAATATTTATTAATTATTATTTTTGTTTATTTAATAACAATTAAACCACATCGAATCAGACCCTGAAAAATGAAAGGGTTCTATTCCTGAGCATACTCAAGCGTAAGAGAAAAAAAAAGACTCGATTAGTAAAGTATTTCGGTCGCTATCGTGTTAACAAGAAAAAGGATCCGCACATACAGACACACGGACGTCCAAGACAGAACTTTTTTAAACTGTTTTTTAACTAGTTTAAATAACAAAAATGACATCAAAAATATCATGAACGTTAAAAATAGTGTTTTTTCTTAATATGTGTGTGTATGTATTATCTTACAAGTGCAATGTATGATACATAAAGACATTTTAAGTTTGAAAAATCAGATGTTTTGCGCGAAGTGACAGTAGTACCCACCTCAACGCTTCGCTTATGAGGCGTGCAATAAAGTACAAATTATATAAACCACACGCGTAACATCTGAAAAATCGAGTCTTCTTAAATGTATTAAATAATAATACGTTATCATATTTTAATTCTTTGAAGCATTAAAAATATTCCAAGAACACATTTATTCCAACCAATATAATATTTATCAATTTTTAACTTCACTTCGCTTGCTGTTTTCTACGGACATTTATTCACCTCTCTATAAAATATTTAAACTTGTACTGCGGCTGTTTCACGGAGGCTTACAAACTTTCTGGTCATAAATAGACATCAAAGGGTTCAGTTCAGTTCGTACATTGAACATTTCTTTGATCTGTATCGCGATATTTTTCTGGAGAATTTATTCATTTGCTGGCGTAATGGCGGCGAAGTAATGTTCGCGTTATGACGTTCGTACTTTGGAATTTTGTTTGAGATATTCCAATATTTTGAACACTGCTGAAAGTTGATTGTAGAAAAATACATATTTTATAAGTTAGTCATAATATCATAGAGGTTTTTTGTAACGAATAGACTGTTCTTTTCAATCTGGCGCCTTTTAATTTTGCGTTAAAATAAATGATATTCTGTTTTTCTTGTCTTAAAATAAACGCTAACATTTGCTCTATCGCGTTTCTCTCCGCAGATGTTTTTCAATGAAAATGTTTAAACATTTTATTATTCATTTAGTTTAAATTTCTTTCTATTAATAAAGTTTAGTTCTTGTGTTTCTTGTCTAAATATTAAATACAGGTATTATACAAAATTACATTTTTTTACTTTAACTTTAACCTACTTTAAAAAAGATTTATTCAGTTACAATTTATTAAATTACGACCTGAGCCCTGAGATACGTTCAAAAGGTTATTAATGAAGGTGATTCTTATTTTTTAGGAATCTTTTCCGCCACTTTCCTGGTAAAAGGCGTTATTTTAATAATGGTGTGTGCTAAACAGATTTAAGATTTTGTCACAAAATAAACTTTTTCACACATCTGAAGTAGATCCCCAAAACGTTCCATACATGTTATTATTTGTTAACACTTGTGCGTTTATCTGGAGTATTACATCGTGTTATCTTAATTACTCGTCGGATAAGTGATTGTCTAAATCGCGCCATTTTAAAGGGCCATTAGCGCGCCTTTTGCTTGTCTCGCGTAAGATAAGGCGATTACGAGTTTAAGATTTTCACATTTCGTCGTATAAACTTTGTGAATAGCGAATCGCGTTCGCTTCGCTGCAGCTTCGCAAAGTTTTTTTTTTTATAAAATGTCTTATATGTATTAAAATCTATCAAGGATTCTTTTGTAGTCCACTATATTTCGTATACTTAAATTTTTACTTGGTGTATAATTAAATACTCATATTAAGTTGATATGTTTCATTGACACACCCAAATCACCCAAGACCAGAATGTTAAAAACTGAGATAAACTTCAAACAATGGAAACAAAACACAAATAGTAAAGAGATTCATATCGTGAGTCTAATATATTATTAACTGCTTATTTACATGTTTTCAGTTTCCAAGCTCGTTTTATCTATAAAGTAAATAATAATTCATGACATGTTATAAACAATGGATACGCAAACGAAGCTTGATTAAACCGTGGATTAACATATTATTAAATACGTATATCTAATATCGATATTATAACTGGATTAATTAATGATATTGTTTGATTTGCTGTTTACGCACGTTATAAAGTGTTTCTTATACTTGCATATCATTAGGTTGCACCGCGGACGATCTCGCGAGCAAATTCAGGTATTTCCATAGCTCTATATTATTCTGATAAGTTTCATTCAAATCAGTTTAGTAATTTTTAAGTGAAAGTGTAACAAGCATCCATCCATTTATACTTAAACTATCGCGATTTAACGTGTTTTAGACTCAGAAAAGCACAAACGTGTTAATTTATTTCACACACTTGGCAACAGCCAAAAGGTGAAAGAACTTATCTTCCTGTTATCAAATATTCCATCCCCGTGCGCACATTTACATCAACGCAAATTGAAGCGATCTTCAAACAAATTGTTTTGTATATGGCAACCCATTTAACCCTTCCTTCCCCGGGTCAAGAGCTTGTGAGAATAACTCATTTATTGAGCCTTATTTTTAAAGCCTAGGGTTTACGCGTGACCTAGTTAGCGCGGTGCGTACATGCGTTTTATATATCATTAAAAGCAAGTTCTTGCGGTTTCTAGTGAATGGTGAACATACTTTTCATTAAAGAAACTTCCGTCGTAAATGTCGAGATATCTTAACCACTTCTTATAGACTGAATAAATATGGAAGTCACTGAACACTGAAGGACGGAAAAGCGGGAGTGCCGGTAGAGCATGATTTTAACAGGATGTTTATAATATATAATAATACATAAAAATTTACCTATTTAGATAATAATATTAAAAAATATATAGTTATAAATTTAGTTTAAAATATCGAAATTAATGGTAAAGTTTTAACAGATTTTCAACGAAAGTTGCAGGTCAACAAGTGCACTGAAAACCTATAATCGTTATTTACCTAACACAATAAACAGAATATCCATCGCTGAATCAATAAGTGAATAAACAAGCCAAATGCAATATCCGTACGATTTTCGGCTCAGATTTAATACGAAGCTATATTTGTCCGTATTTAAGCAAAAAGGAACCACCCAGCAAAAACGCACTTCTGAGATATCAAAGGATTTACAAAAACATTTGCAGCTCTGTTAGATGAAGTAAAATTAAAATTTATTTTATTTAAATTCATTGATAAATTACTTATTTAAGTATGTGTATATAAATTTGCTCTGAATATTCTTAAACTTTCTAGATAATTAAGAAAATGTGCATGTGGTTCCTTTTAACATTTATCAATTGATAGGTTTTCTCTTATACAAAAAGGAACCACATCCCAGGGATTTCATGATATAAATGAAACTATGTATTTATAATATCGTAATTAAAGCTTTAATTAATAAAATACATAAAATAATACTTATATAGGACGTTTATTCGACGTTATCATCAAATTGGATTTCGAAATCCACCGTGTCTAGTCCATCTATGTGGTCTTCTATTGCATCATCACTAATGAGACCGTTATAAAAACTGTGCATCTTGTGGAATGAGATGTAATATGGACTGAATATCGCTAGAAGGCGAAGAAAGCTTCTCCAGAGGCAGCGACGTATAAGGTTCTTCGTTATCTTCTGTAATAAAAAGAAAAAAGCTTTAAATCAAAATAATAAAGCCGCGTGGCTTTTATACGTAGGTAGGTATATGGCGACAGCAAAATATTATTAGTTCTTATAAAGCCGTGTCCCTACTAGACGACTAAGTATGTTGTATGTACATGCGCCATGTACAAAAAACTGGCTAAGTGCGAGTCGGACTCGCGCAACGAAGAGTTCCGTACCATTATCTATAAAAACGCCAAAAAAATCACGGCTTATTGTATGGGAGCTTCTTAAATATTTATTAAGCTATTGCATAGCTTCTATCGCGGGCCTTGAGCGCGGGGACCGAATCGAGAAATTCCGTTACGAAAAAACCTCACTCCGACGGGCTCGGAGGTGTGGCTTGAAGGCATGCTATGCAATAACTTTACCGCGGCAGTCCCCGAGTGCCACACGTCTTTTTTTATTCTGTTTTTTAGTATTTGTTGTT
Organism: Colias philodice; assembly: GCF_061535455.1. NCBI lineage: Eukaryota > Metazoa > Arthropoda > Insecta > Lepidoptera > Pieridae > Colias > Colias philodice. Next base: position 311,885 of record NW_028322190.1, on the reverse strand, counting down.
ACAGCGGCATCAGAAATACATCTAAACGTATTTTACCAAAATAGTAGGTAGGTACCTAGATCATCGACAGTTATTTTTAAAACAGGGTTTAGACTTTAGTAGTTTCATCTCACAATGACAGATGAATCGTAACAAAATGACTCTTAATTCGACTCGCCTTCGTGAACAACGACATTGTCGTTAAAATACGTAAATCCACAGAAGATTCCTCTTGTTCTTACTTAATGAACTATCTTCTTAAAATCACACCACAATCGGGAATGAATCAAAAGTGGATAAAGCGTACCTGCATCTCAGATTCAATAAGTACTTAAATGCATTAAATAAAACTACTTACCCATTGTATCTTCATTATTATCTTCGGTGTTCGTCTCCAATGCTTTTCTTACCCATTGCTTGCTTATTTATTTATTACTAAACATTTTCACATTTAATTTTAAAGGTAATTAACAAAAACAATAGAACTTACTTCGCGGAGGAAAAAAACACCGTCGCGTATTCGAACTACTTCGCTGAATGTCACCTATATAGACAGATGTTCGACGTTTTACTTAAAAAATCGGAGTTTTGCATTTAAGTAATGAAATACGTTGTTTAAAGATGAGAAGCATTGTAACAAGTCAAGGCATTTGGTTCCATATAGCGATGATGGTTTTCAGAATGTTTAACAATATTTATTTATGCATAATAGAACCGAATGCTTGTGGTTTTATTTTGAAATAAAAAATTACAATTAAATTATGTATTTATTTTACGCATAACCATACCACAGAAACTTGGTTCCATTTTGTGTATTAAAAATAATTGTTATTAATAGAAATATGTGTAATGTATAATGGTACCAAGTAGGTGTGGATCTGTTTTGTATAAAATGACATGATAGTAATATCGTTTATTTGTTTGAACAAAGCAGTCCCGTGGTGCTGTGGTTCGGTTTTGCTTAATATGGTATTATTCGTTGTTGCTGGTGGTTCCTTTCTGCTTTTAGTATACCTTGTTTCCAACGTAAAAATCAGGTGGTTCTTGTTTGTATAAGAATTTAGACCACTTTTGGATGAGTATTCTTCAATAAAAGCAAAAAACGAAATTTGTCGAGTGGTTCCATTTTGCATAAATACGGACATTTATACAGAACCCTCAAGTGGCGAGACATTGAATATAATTTGTATTCGCCGCAACAAAGGGATTAGTGAAACGATATACATTTGTAGTTTAATTTCACTTCGGCTTTCATTGCGCTATCTAGAGACTCAGGTTTAAACAACTTTTGTGGCTAAATCTGTCTTTGGTATTGTTTTAGAATGAATATAAGTGGATGGTTAAATATTATTTAGTCATACTGATGATGTTTATAAAAAATAGTTTTTATATTCACTAATTGATAGATGATCGAAATTATATGGCTGGCATGTCAATATTATTGTCCATGATATGAGGTCGTTGTTTCGGATCAATGTCTCCTTTTTTTACAAATCAATAACTATTGCTACGATGTGATCAAAATATGAACTCACAAAATTGTAATTTTAACTCATCAAAAAATATAAGATAATATCATAATGTCATATAACTCGATTTTCAAGAAAATATTGTATGAAAACGTGTATTCTTAGAACTCAAAAAGAAACAGGTTCTAAATCCACCGCGTATTTTTTTAGATGTGTTTTTTACAGATTACTCAGATTTATCGCAACTGATTAAAATTTTTGTCTTTGATTCTCGTGCCCACGTTTTATAACTTCCCACATTTCATAGATTTACAGATAATTATGTTTATTTTGAGAAATGTACTAAACGGTTTATTTATTAATCTGCAAATAATTATATTCATGCTGAACTGGAATTTAAAAATATGTAGAGTTTTTACTTATCTCATTTAACTTTTAGCACTTTTTTCTTGTTATCTTATTTCTTAATCCGTGATATATTTTCCAACAAATTATTATACTTGGCAAGTATAAACTCAATGATTACACAATTATTTACCAAACAATAGTTAAGAAAGATCAAAGGATGAAAGCGGATACTAAGGTTTAATTAAAAACTATTACTAAAATATAATACCGGGATCTCAGTGAGAATCACTTAGATATTAAGAGAAGTGGTTTCAACTAGTCTCCAGGGAGCTAGGTTTCCTAACTGTTCTTAGTGCTTCAGTCTGACTAACTTTAATTGAAACATTCTTTTAAATTGACTAACTTTTGTGAGGATATGTAAAATTTTATGTATTTTATATTCATTGAAATAGTATTGTTTTTTAACGGGATTACAATACATATTGTTCTTTAGACGTTTCTAAATTAAATGTATTACAATATTTTTTGAAGTTAATATTTGTTAAATCCTAGAATACAGAGTGGTTTAAACATCATTGTATATTGCATTAAGCAAAGGTCTACATGAAAGTTAATATTTTTTAAATCTTTGAAATAATTAAGATGTACGCGTACTATTTTATTTTTATAATGTGTTTTTCTCTTTCACAGGTAAGTGTCTTCTAAAAGTGCAGGACGATGTAAGTATATTATTTTAAAAAAAATGAATCGGTGCTCTTTTATAGTCCACTGAAAGTGATGGAATCCCGGAATATCCCCTTTAACGTTTTAAAAATGTATAATAATTGATTCTTTGACAAAATAAATTTTCGGTTCATTTATTATTTTAACAAATATGTAATTCTCTGAAAAACGTATAGAGTAGTATACGTTTGGCCGATTTCTCCGAAAGATTTATTCGATTTACTTTTAATATCAAGTGTCTATCAACGCTTTTTTAGTTCACGAACCGACGAAAACAACCGTTTTAATAAAAAAGGCTACGTGGAAGTGAAATGAAGTAAATAATACAAATTTAGGGTTCAATGGTTACTGAATAAACAAGCTGAACCAACATACATGTGGATTATTATATATATTCATGTTCTGGTTTGATCGCGTTAGGCTCTGTGGTAAAACCACGTTGTTGGCAATTATTTTGTTGGATTAGGTTTTCGTGTCATTATAGTTACAAAAGTGATTAACAGTTATCCGTATTATATGAAATCGTTAATAGGAACATGAGATACTGCTGAATATTTTATTTGTAACTAATACTGGAAGGTTGCTTTGTCCTTTATTAAAAATAACGATATTTTTCACTCTTGTACATTCAAAAATAATATACAAGAATTGCTATTTTCTCGTTAAGTTAAGTAAATGAATGTTAATATATAAAACAACGTTTACATACAGCCTACTCGTGCTGATCTCTATCGGCGCATACGAACGCACAAATTATAAGTTGCTTGAAAAGTTAACACGGAATATTTTACAAAATACTAGCGACCCGCCCCGGCTTCGCACGGGTGCAATGCTGATACTAAATACACTATAGAAAAACTGTGAACGTTGTATGTATATAAACATAGCGGCTCGCTCCGGCTTCGCAAGGGTATAAAATAGATAGCCGGGCGGCCGGCCGGTCGCTGCAAACGCTACGTCCCGCAATTTTTAAATCTGTTATATCTTCGAATCATACGGTGTAAAGGGCCATATAGATCTATATTAAATGAACAATATGTATTTAATTGGTTAAGGATTAATGCTGTTAGGTTAAAATTGCTTCGAAAATTAGCTATTATTTGTCGTAAAAAGTAAATGACAAAAAAAAGTTATTGTGGGTTATCCATAAGAGATAGACATATACATACCATCACGGACTTTTCTGTAGACCTTTTCAATGTGTACAATACTTAGTACATTATTTTGATAAAACTCGTTGGGTTCAGCCTGCGTTTGCAATGTAAGCGGAAAAATCAAAAAATGTAATTATTTACGACATCACATTAGAAACCTCAAAAATAACAGTACTTCTCCACTATTGAATGGATGTTATTATACATATAAACCTTCCTCTTGAATCACTCTATCTATTAAAAAAACCGCATCAAAATCCGTTGCGTAGTTTCAAAGATTTACCTAAGCATACAAAGGGACATAGGGATATAGGGACATAGGGACAGAGAAAGCGACTTTGTTTTATACTATGTAGTGATAGTGATGATAACTACCTATTGTCTAAACATTATACCTTTTTTATCAGGCATCCATATTTGCAGTCACGTGCGTCACGTAGGACACGGTTTACGGCGGTTATTGGTGAATAAAAGGAAGCGTCAAAGTTTAGTGCGCGTTTAATGTGCGCGCGTGAGGCGCACTTTATGAGTTGAGGGATTACGTATAAATATACTATATGCGGAAGAGGATTTCTTATGGTACCTGTGAAGCACAAGTACTCGTTGACAGGATTTCGATACGTGTGAATTCTGTTCCTATATATTTTTAGACCAACTTTAGCTAGACTACCGCGGAAACATGCAGACAATAGTTGTAAAATCACTGTTACTAGTTTAACGGATACCGTACTATATTGTAGTAGGTATACGGTACATGTAAATGCAGAGCAATGTTTCTTTTATTTAAAGTTCACATCTAAAAATATAACAAGAAAAATAAACCTTATCGTTCCAATTTTCTCCATGCCCATTTAAACGTGCGTGTATCAATCTATAAAAGGCAAGGCCAGGTAAAATTGAATAAGTGATTCTTAAATCCCTTTAAAAATATGAATTCCTCGCAATTTTTACTTTCCATATCTGTATAATAAATCCATTTCATGCCTCCACATTATTTAACGCCGCGGACACGCGACGCCTACATTTTGTACCTCGTACTATTTTTAACTGAATACTGTTATATAAAACTGCATAATGCAGTTTTTGCTTTACCCTGATTTATTCCCGCGTTATAGAAATTTATCGTCATGCTGTAGAGCTTTAACAGCTATTATTTTAATGGATGTGTTAATTAAACGGATGGCAAATTAGATGTCTCCTTGTGTTTCACTGTTTAGTTTGCGCTGCGACCAGAAAATGTATATTTTTACCTTTTAGTTATATTAATGCTGGTGGCGTATTTAAACTGTAGTTATAAAAAAATGCATGTATTTTTTATTCATAAACTAGCCTTCCGCCCGCGGCTTCGCCCGCGTTTTCAGAGAAAACCCCGCATTTCCCGTGGGATTTCCGGTATAAAACCTATCCTATCTCTCAAGTTGGATCGAACTGCACATGGTGTGTGAATTTTATTATAATCGGTTAAGTGGTTTAGGAGTCCATTGAGGACAAACATTATGACGTGAGATTTATATATATTAAGATTATATTAACTGACTTGGGAAGTAGGATTGGTGAATGTTTGCCGCCGAAGTCTTTATTTAAAGATCTTGCCGATGATTTCTATCCATTTTTGATACTATCAAGATTAATTTGCAGGAATAGGCGATTGCAACAGCTGCCATTAATTACTAACCTCCTAGTAAAAAGATAAATCAACACAAAATAACAACTAGGCCACTAACCAAAATTTGATACTATATAACAATGCCAGTATAATTATAATTTCACAATCAAAGTAGATTATCGGTCACGTTTCTAAGGAAATAGTTGAAGCTAAAACCTAGAGTAAGAACGTATCGTGCTAAGTGCACATTCGTTACAAGTCTAACGAAAGGGAACCACTTCGTTGATCGCTCATCTATACTTATAATAAATCTGTAGAGAGGCCAATTCTGTACATGAAATATATTTAAAAAAAAACTATGAAGGGGTGATAAGGGATCGCTACTGATGCCAAAAATGCAATCAGTAAAATTTTTGTCTGTCTGTCTGTCTGTCTGTCTGTCTGTCTGTATATTCGCTATAGAAACAGAAACTACACGACGGATTTTAACCAAATTTGGCACAATTATTCTTCATACTCCTGGGCAGGTTATAGTAAAAGAATCATGTAAATCGGTGTAGAAACACCAAAGTTATACATGAAATACGCTATAAGTCATCGCGCGTGAATACAGAATCATGCCATAAGGATTATTTTTGTGTATCAGTTGCCGCGTTCGACGCGCTTCGCGGCGGGAGCTATAAAAAGGCGGCGGGTCTGCACCCGTTTCGCGTTGTCACGGCATCACGTGTGAACGGCTGAACCGATTTCGATAATTCTTTTCTATTATATTCCTTGAAGTACGAGGATGGTTATTATGTAGAGAAAACGTAAATATGTTCCACGGGCGAAGCCGGGGCGGACCGCTAGTATTTAATAAATAAAAATCTACACTTCAATAAGTTCTTAGAAATTGTAAGTATAATAAAATGTTACTCTTATTCAAATAATTTAAACAATTACGTTATAATTACAATAAAAAAAGTAGTTCTAATAAAACATTAGGTTTCGCTTTTTTATATCTTAGGATTTTTTTTATGTAAGTAAAACCTTTTAAATCAATCTATAGTAAACTTTACTAAACAATCTTGTATTTCTATAATATTTAATCTATACTAATATTATAAAGCTGAAGAGTTTGTTTGTTTGAACGCGCTAATCTCAAGAACTAATGGTCTGATTTGAAAAAAACTTTCGGTGTTGGATAGCCCATTATTTTATCGAGGAAGGGTATAGGCTATCATCACGCTAAGACCAACAGAAGCGGAGCCACGCGGGTGAAACCGCGGAGCGCAGCTAGTGATTTATAAAATACCCCTTTACGTTTACACTACGTTATTGTTGAAGAAAACTTCGAAAACTAGGACTTTGTGATATATTGTGTTATTTATCAACTAGATTTATGTATTAACATCAACTAAGCAGTTTTAGTGATTATTTTAGACTAGCTATCCGCCCGCGGCTTCGCCCGCGTTTTCAAAGAAAAACCCGTTCCCGTAGGATTTCCGGGATAAAACCTATCCTATGTCCTTTCTCGGGTATCAAAATATCTCTATACCAAATTTCATGCAAATTGGTTCAGTAGTTAAGGCGTGATTGAGTAACAGACAGACAGACAGAATTACTT